>NW_012115032.1:4070808-4071168 GCF_000951035.1 Colobus angolensis palliatus | reverse complement strand
CCTTCATGCTAAAAACTCTCAATAAATTCGGTATTGATGGAACATATCTCAAAATAATAAGAGCTATTTATGACAAACCCACAGCCAATATCATATTGAATGAGTAAAAACAGGAAGCATTCCCTTTGAAAAGTGGCACAATACAGGTATGCCCTCTGTCACCACTCCTATTCAACATAGTGTTGGAAATTCTGGCTAGGGCAATCAGGCAAGAGAAAGAAATAAAAGGTTTTCAGTTTGGAAAAGAAGAAGTCAAATTGTCCCTGTTTGCAGATGACATGATTATATATTTTGAAAACCTCATCATCTAAGCCCAAAACCTCCTTAAGCTGATAAGCAACTTCAGTAAAGTCTCAGGAT
>NW_012115032.1:4070128-4070705 GCF_000951035.1 Colobus angolensis palliatus | reverse complement strand
AATACCTAGGAATCCAACCTACAAGGGATGTAAATGACCTCTTCAAGAAGAACTATAAACCACTGCTCAGTGAAATAAAAGAGGACACAAACAAATGGAAGAACATACCATACTCATGGATAGGAAGTATCAATATCATGAAAATAGCCATACTGCCCAAGGTAATTTATAGATTCAATGCTATCCCCATTAAGCTACCAATGACTTTCTTCACAGAATTGGAAAAAAGTGCTTTAAAGTTCATATGGAACCAAAAAAGACCCCACATTGCCAAGACAATCCTAAGCCAAAAGAACAAAGCTGGAAGCATCATGCTACCTGACTTCAAACTATACTACAAGGCTACAGTAACCAAAACAGCATGGTAGTGGTACCAAAACAGAGATATAGACCAATGGAACAGAACAGAACCCTCAAAAATAATACCATACATGTACAGCCATCTGATATTTGACAAACCTGAGAAAAACAGGAAATGGAGAAAGGATTCCTTATTTAATAAATGGTGCTGGGAAAATTGGCTAGCCATAAGTAGAAAGCTGAAACTGGATCCTTTCCTTACTCCTTATACAAAAAT
>NW_012115032.1:4047897-4069655 GCF_000951035.1 Colobus angolensis palliatus | reverse complement strand
CAGTTAGAATGGCAATCATTAAAAAGTCAGTAAACAACAGGTGCTGGAGAGGAAGTGGATAAATAAAACACTTTTACACTGTTGGTGGGATTGTAAACTAGTTCAACCATTGTGGAAAACAGTATGACAATTCCTCAAGGATCCAGAATTAGAAATACCATATGACCCAGCCATCCCATTACTGGGTATATACCCTAAGGATTATAAATCATGCTGCTATAAAGACACATGCACACGCATGTTTATTGTGGCACTATTCACAATAGTAAAGACTTGGAATCAATCCAAATGTCCTTCAGTGACAGAATAGATTAAGAAAATGTGGCACATATACACCATGGAATACTATGCAGCCATAAAAAAGGATGAGTTCGTGTCCTTTGTAGGGACATAGATGCAGCTGGAAACCATCATTCTCAGCAAACTATCGTAAGAACAGAAATCCAAACACCGCATTTTCTCATTCATAGGTGGGAATTGAACAATGAGATTACCTGGACTCTGGAAGGGGAACTTCACACACCAGGTCCTCTTATGGGGAGGGAGAGGGGGAAGGGATGGCATTGGGAGTCATACCTGATGTAAATGAGGAGCTGATGGGTGCTGACGAGTTGATGGGTACAGCACACCAACACTGCACAAGTATACATATGTAACAAACCTGCATGTTGTTCACATGTACCCTAGAACTTAAAGTATAATTTAAAAAAAAAGGAAAGTTCCAATTCAACTCTTTTAGTTGTTTTGAAATATCATATAAATTATTGTTAACTAGAAAAGCCCTATTATGCTACTAAACACCATATTAATTTCCTTCTATTTAACAGTATTTTATTATTATTATTATTATTATACTTTAAGTTCTAGGGTACATGTGCATGCAGGTTTGTTACATATGTATTTAATCGTATTTTTTAACCATTAACCATCTTCCCTTTATCTCCACCCTTCCCTACCCTTCTCGGCCTCTGGCAACCTGGTCATTCTATTTTCTGTCTCCATGCACCATTCACGGTAGTCAAGATGTGAAATCAATGTGTCTATCAATGCCTGAGTAGATAAAGAAAATGTTGTACATATACCCAATGGACTGTATTATTCAGTCATGTAAAAGAATGAATTCCTGTCATTTCCTACAGCATGGCTGGAACTGGAGAATGTTATGTTAAGTGATAAACTAGATATAGAGAAACAAATATCACATAATTCTTAATAATATGTGGAAAGTAGAAAAGTATTCGTTTCTCTGACCCCATTGTTATTTTTTTTATATTTAATACCTTCTATTATTGGTACAGAAACCTGATCTCCTAGACTGTAACTATCACAGGCCCAATAATTCCTCATTTAATTTTTCCTAACAGTCACTGCCTCAGGTTAATAAATGAAGTATCAATTACCTTTGTAAAATATATTTAAGGAATTGTTTAATGATATGCTTAATCCCAATGATGTACTAACTTCTAATCCTGGTATCTGACAACATACTGATTTAGGTAAAAACTCAAAACTGAAAGATCATTTCAAATCTGACCTCTTTCTTGGCCAATCTAGCATGAGTTTTTCTGTTTCCTCTTCCTGGACTCATTTAGGTTAGAATACCTAGGAAACTGACTTTGAGATGGGTACTAGCAAGCAGAAAGTGCACTGGGGAGTGCTTTCAGAGAAAGAGGGGAGACTGGGAAAATAGGGACATTGACCTGCAACTCAATCCCAATAAAAGTTCTCAGATAGTCCAAATTCTTGCTTGAATGTCGATGGTCCTTTAGAGTTGTCATGAATTGAGTCAATGGAGAAGAGATTTTTGTACTTCCAGCTCAGTCAGTCATCCCACAGGTGGGCATAGCCATAAATGAGAGAGCTATAAACTCTTTTCAGAAGGAAACTAACCCAGAAAATTTCATTCTTCAGCAGCCAAAACTACTGGCAGCTGAAGAAAAGTCTACCTAAATTTCAAAGCATTCATTTGGCAACACATCCACTGTATGGGTTCCTCTCCACTCACATAAATCTGCCACCTATATCCAGGCTTCACTCATTTCAGATTTGGGACCTGAACTAATCCACACCTCTATCAATTCTACAGTGGTATGAGGAACCTTTCTTCTCTCTTTGTGTTTCACTATACCTGGTCTCACCACTGCTTTCAAGTTGGGAAATATCTTTATGAAGATAATAACACTTTAATAAAAATCCTCTAACAATCTGTGGGTGGGGCAGATTATCACTAATAGATTACATTGACTTTTTTACATGTAACAAATTCTTCCCAAACAAAAATTTAATTTGTTTGAAAACTCTACTGAACATTATTTGTTATATTTTTAATATAAATATTAGACTAAAAATGGAAAGATAAATAATGAGTGTTAAACCTGTACTTCTTATGCATCTGCATTAGTCCATTTTCACACTGCTAATAAAGACATCCCCAAGACTGGAGAAAAAAAAAAAAAAGGTTTAATGGACTCGTGGTTCCACGTGTCTGGGGAGGCCTCACAATCATAGCAGAAGGCAAGGAGGAGCAAGCCACGTCTTACATGTATGGCATCAAGCAAAAAGAGAGAGCTTGTGCAGGGAAACTCCCCTTTTTAAAAATCATCACATCTCATGAGACTTATTCACTATCACAAAAATGACATGTGAAAGTCCTGCCCTACCATGATTCAGTTAACTTCCACCAGGTTCCTCCCACTAATGTGGGAATTCAAGATGAGTTTTGCGTGGAAACACAGCCAAACCATATCATCATTTCATTACAGGAAAGGAAACTGGGTATTTGAAAGAGAGTCCCTGGGATAGCCACAGGACTGAGGAAGGAAGGCGTCAATGACTTACGTGAGTGACAAAGTGAAACCAATTTTAAAAAGCCTGTTTATCTGAAAATCATTTTCCTGAAACCTAACTACTATTTACACTGATGTCATAAAAATATGAAGATAAATTCTAAGTAAGTTTTTAAAGAAAGTAAAATAGTAAGGAAAAATTATTTATTGAACTAAATAATAACTCCTAGCAACAAGTTAGTTCACTCAATATGCTTATTAGGCATTTCTACATGAAAATACTAAATTAAAGTACAAAGTGACACAGATGACTGACTTTCACAAAATATCACATAAAACTGGTCTAGAAATATTAAGACACATATTTAGGCAGTGAATTCCTACATAAGGGTCTACTAACATTACAGCTTGAACTAAATAGCATCTTTAGTGGTGAGTTGGAGCAGATTCCAATAGAGTACTTTGAGATTCATATGTAGTGAAGAAAAAAATTATTTGTCTCTTCAAAAAAGTAAACTAAATTATTATTTTGAGAGAAATTCAGTCTTTATTACTACACTGTTTCTGTATATTTCTTATTTAAACAACAAGTTTGTTGTGTGTCTTTTTCCAGCTAGGAGGTTAATTTAACCCTGAAGATTTTAATGTAACACTCAGCACAAATGAGATCCCTTAAGTAGACTTACCCTACTGTTGGATGGATGTACTCAACGTTGCTTTTTCTTTGAAAGACACGGCCTTTTGCTTTCTTATTCCTTGATATCACATTGAACACCCAAGAGTAAATGTTTAATACCAACCATCTGGCTCTTATTACCTAAAAAATAACAACCCAAACTTCCTCTTTGATTATCTTTTAAGGATAAAAATATTAAAAATTTTATTTTGTATGAAAAATATTATATATCAGATGGCATAACATACATACAATAATGAGATACACTCGAGTCTAAGTGTGATTACTATTTATATTTATAAGCCTATATTATATTAGCTAATCCTATAAAATGTATTAACAGCTTCAGAGACAGAGCTAAAGAGAACTATTTTGTCTTACATGTATGTGTATTTGTGTATGTCTATGTATGTATATTGTATCAGTTATTTGTCCTATGAAATTTAAAATATATAAATGATTTTTAGGATTATTAAAGTTCAAAATCTAAATAGTATCAATATTAGTTATTTAAGAAACAATTCATTATTAGATTTATGCTATTCTGATTTACTTTTTTTACCACCCCAGTGTAACCTGAATAACTAAAGACCTCACTAGTATTTGGGAGGAAAAGATATTATTAATATCAGTACTCTAATTTTGCTTTCATGATGGATCAAATATTGTTCTCCAAAAGTGTGTATCCGTGTAGATATCCTACACTATAAACAAAAGTATTTGTTACAATTCCCAAAGGCATCTTAACTGCACCCATAAGTTCACCTGTGCTGCCATTGTTTACTTTCAAACTCTGCCATTGCTGGGATATACACCTTTGAATGAGACTTGAGTTCACTAAATTTTCTCACAACACTCCTACTCTTTTCAGATTTTTGTTAAGTGACACAACAGCTGGTATATCTTTCCCTGCAAGGAAAGATATGTCTCTTTGAGGGACATATATTTTATGTCTCCTTTGAGGGACAAATTTCTACTGATTTACTCCAATCACACTATCAAAACTCATGATATTTGAGGTTTCCCAGGCTTCATAAAATGGGAAAACTTTTTTTTCAGGGTTAAGTTCATTGGTGGTTGTAAGACTAGTTGAGAATATATTTCAATAGCAAGGCTACTTTGCTACTAAAATGTTAAGAGTTTGTTTCCATATTTATTTCAGTATACACACACATTCACGCACACCCACACAAACTCACAGCTCTCGGTTTTGCTAGAATGCACACTCTGGTTCATGTTGGTAGATCAGCTGCTCTGTGGTGCAAAGAAATCACCGATCCACTTCAACTTCCATGGCTCATGGTGTATAGTCAGTATTCCTATATGATAAACTTTCTTTCATGGGCTCTGTGAAGACAATTTGTTGGCTTTCAGATCCATTTAGAAATGTGCCCTCAGATATTTGTAATTTGCCAACTTTCAAGGTGTAAATACTCTCATTTTGGTTAATGTTAAGTTACTAAGATGATGCTATAGAACCCGGACTTGGGAAGAGATGAGAACGGTCAGTCCTTGTGACACAGTGTGAGCCAGCTTCAATACTGTCACACTTTAGTCTTCAGCTGAATTTTCATTGATCATGTTCTTCTGTCTTACATACATTTCTGAATTTTAAGAATTAAAATTGTTGCAACATTGTAAAATCTCTAATAAGCTTCCTTCCTCAATGAAAATGAGATGACAAATAGAAATTTGGCTAGGAGTTAAAATTTATCTAATCCTAATTAATAATTCTGTCCAAATATCTGACAGAGCAACACTAGTTCCCTTTGTATACTCAATGCATCAGTACATTATAACTATGTCATCTTATTGCTTCACCTTAAGAACAAGCAAATCAGTGATGAGAATATACGACTGCTTTTTGCCTTCAGAATTTGATTAAGACATAAAATTAGCAGAAAAATTTATTAAAATTGATTTTAAAATTGTAACATCATTGTCAGCAGTTACACTTAATGCTTCATTTAAGGAATTTATATATAACATGTAAATTGATATTTGTAGAAATAACGTATATGGATCTTAAATCACTCCTTACATTTTTAAATTTGGGAATATAATAACTATCAATAATACTTCTCCAAAAGATAAAATTTTAGTTAAATGCTTTTCTTACATCATGAACTGAGCTAAGACATTTGCATGCATAATCTCAACTCCCAAATGATATTTGATTCAGGAATCCTACTACTGGGTGTTTACCTCCCCCCCAAAATTATTATATCAAAAACATACCTGTACTTGTATGTTTATTGAAGTACTATTCACAATAGCAAAGATATGCAATCAACTTACATGTCCATCAACAACTGGTGGCATAAAGAAAATGTGGTATATATGTATAATAGAATATTACTCAGCCTTAAAAAAGAATGAAATTTTGACTTTGCTACAACAGGGATGGAACCGGAGGCCATCGTGTTAAATGAAACAACTGAGACACAGGAAGCAAATACTGCATGTTCTCACTTTAAAATGGGAGCTAAATAATATCTACACACGGGCATAGAGAATGATATGCAATGGAGACTCAGAAGGGTGGGAGGAAGTGGGAATGGAAGACAAGAAATTACTTAATGGGTACTATGTATGTTTTTTTTTGAAGAATGAATACCCTAAAACCTCTGAGTTCACCACTACACAATCTATGCGTTACCCATTAACAAATTTACCCATTAACAAAATTACCCTTGTCTCTCATAAATTTATATAAATAAATAAATAAATAAATAAATGGTAACAGAATCTTACTAAGCAAATGTTTCTGTTTATGCTGTTTTGCAAATAATAAAATAGGCACAAATAAGTTTAAAAAATCTGAAAAATCACATACCTAGCAGTGAACAGGTATTATTTCATTATATTAATTTCATTATATGAATTATCTTTTAGTCACTGTGTTTTACAGTCTCTGACCTGTTACAAATCATTGCTGTATTTCATATACTCCTCTGATTCTAGTGATTGACAAATCAGAACAGTGGCGAATTTATCTTCTCACACGAGGAAAATTTAGTCCTAAGGAAAAATGAATTTCCAAAATGCTGCCTCAGTTGTTCAATAACTTGTTCTTTCATTTTTGTTTCTTCATTTCTAAAATTTCTTTAGAGATTATATCCTCTTGTGCACCTCAAATACCCTCGAAAATAAAATTTTTCTTAATTTATTTCCTCCATCCCTTAACTATTCTAAAGGAGTTGAATTACTTGCATATATCATTAATAGTCCTAACCCCATTGCAAATGGAAAAAGATACAAAGTGAGTTTCTTTTTCAGTACCCATGACTCTCATTAAAGAACAGTCTGCTTTCAAAGAGTATAACATTCTTAACAATTAGAGTCTAACTTTTCCAACTGGAGCTGCTGGCAAAGGTTAGCATCAAGGTGTACTGTGACATACTTGTCTTTTTCTGTTTCAAATTGAGATAGGAAAGAGATTCTCGCTTTATGAACAAAGGTACATTTTTGTTGCATGACTTCCAGATGGAGAGGAGTCAGCAGGTATGTTCAGATGATATCTTTGACTTGCACAGCAGGCTCCAGAGCATTCTTTTAAGCAGTAACTCTGTGTCACTAAAATGTTCATAGGCCTTTGTCACCCTTAACAATAGACAAAGTGTCAGGAGCTTCCTATCAATTTTTGGTTTTCACCCATTTTGTAACCATGTCTAGAGAACATGAGGTTAAGATTGGGAATTATAGATCATTTATTTACTGAACCATATTCAGAATAATTCATTTTAATGCTTAAATAAGTTAGCTTTTGCTGCAAAATATTTAAAGCAATGACCATTTCTTGAGGTCACAATTTTGCAATCTGGAAATCTGGGCTAGCCTCACATAGGCACACTTTCTGGTCTGGTTCAGGTTCAGCTGATCACAACTGAGGATGGTTCAAGCATCTGTAGCCAACTGCCAGGACAGGCAGGGCCGGGCTGAATACAGGCTGGCAGACTCAAATCTGCTCCAGTTGATCTCTCATCCTCCAGCATACTATCTCATTTTATGCTCATACTTGTTCTTAGCTTTCCAATAGCATCAAGACCCAGCATACAGCTCTTGTGACTCTCTGCTTGTGTTATATTTGCTGATGTCCCATTGACCAAAGAAAGTCCCATGACCTGCACAGATTCAGTGTGTAGGAAACAACCAAAAGGCCTCGATAAAAAGGAATGATTTGTGGTCATTTTTGCAATTACAACATGTCCCTAAAGTTACAACTAATTGAGTTTTATAACCTTACCATTCACACAAACATATTGTTCTGTTCTGTTTCTAAGAAGGAAGCTAAGGTTCTTCTTTTAGACTGGTCTATAAATGAGTGACCTATATGCTTTGTCCTTCTATCTGTTTGAAAATTGTCCTCTTTTCAAGTCTCCACTCCTTTCTTTTCGTCATTGTTGGTTTATAAATATTGTGTTCACAATCAAATCCAAATCCTATAATAATTAATAGTAGTATTGTTTTCTAAGCAATTTCTGTATTTTATTCAATAAAATTCATTACACCTTCTTTTTTTATTATTATTATACTTTAAGTTCTAGGGTACATTTGCATAACATGTAGGTTTGTTACATATGTATACTTGTGCCACGTTGGTGTGCTGCACCCATCAACTTGTCCTTTACATCAGGTATAACTCCCAATGCAATCCCTTCCCTCTCCCCCGTCCCCATAATAGGCCTCAGTGTGTGATGTTCCCCTTCCAGAGTCCAAGTGATCTCATTGTTCAGTTCCCACCATGAGTGAGAACATGTGGCATTTGGTTTTCTGTTCTTGCAATAGTTTGCTGAGAATGATGGTTTCCAGCTGCATCCATGTCCCTACAAAGGACGCAAGCTCATCCTTTTTTATGGCTGCATAGTATTCCATGCATTACACCTTCTTTACTTCCTAATCAATGATTTTCTTAGTAAGCTAAAAAAATTGCCTTTATAAAATACTGCATTGCTTTGATTGGTTTCTCCCTACATTCTAGTCACATTCTATATCTTTGCTTAGTTCACATTCTTTCCAGTTTCCCCATACTTGTGCTGATATTCTGAGATCATGAGAGCTTTATTTTGCTCCTTTTCACATACTACGATTTTTAGTACAAATATTTGTGATTTCTCAATTTATTCATCCAGTTATTGGCCTTAACCTTAGATTGTTCTCTAAACACATGGGTCTTAAGACACAATAAACTCATTTTGATACCTTTTACCTTTACTCCAGTGACTTAAAAGCAATATGTTCATACCATTTCTTTCCACTGCTCTATATCAATATTTTTTCTATGAAATAAGAGGCTGCTTGGCTTTTAATTATGATATTTACTTTTCAGTGCTCAACACCATAATAATAAGGAAATATAAAACAGGTTTAATAATGTTTTTGAACAAACCAGATGTAAGCATAGAAAAACAAGATTCTATCCACGTCACAATCATATGTGTAGTGACAAGGAAACATTACAAATCAGTTATATTCTAGCCAATGATGAACACATATTACAATAAAAGACAATGAGAAAGAAAAAACAGAATAAGCCTGGCGTTATTCTGTGATAAGTAGAAAATTTAGAAACATGAGACAAATTCTGTTAAGGTAAATACATTTTTTAATTTAAAGAAAATAAAAGAAGATGCCTTTATAATTTTGTCAATATAATTGTCAATAATTTCCAATTATCTCATCATCACTGATTAACTGGAAAGCTGTATCACAAGCTTCCTGATGAGGAAGCTGCAAAGTTCACTGTCTTTGATAATTTTTGTGAACTGGGTTGTGATTGTAAGATTAATGGCAGTGATAAGGTTAGGCTTTGTGTCCCCACTCAAATCTCATTTTAAATGGCAATGCCTATAATACCCGCATGTCTAGGGAGACACCTGGTGGGAGGTGATTGGATCATGAGGGCAGTTCCCTCCATGTTCTTCTTGTGACAGTAAGTGAGTTCTCATGAGATCTGATGGTTTTACTGGGGACTCTTCCCCCTTTGCTACTCACTCTTCTCTTTCTTGCCTGCCACCATGTAAGACCTGCCTCTGCCCTTTCTGCCATGATTGTAAATTTCCTGAGGCCTCCCCAGCCATGCAGGACTGTGAATCTATTAAACTCTTTTCTTGATAAATTACCCAGTCTCAGGTATGTCTTTATAACAGTGTGAAAATGAACTAATACAGGCAGCTTGCTGTGTCTATTTTATGATACTAGAAGGAAAGTTGAGACCATTGTTCACAAAGTATAGTGAAGAGGCTAAAAACAGATAACCTTCATATTTGTTTTAAGACCTGGGACTGAAAAGGGCTAAAAACTTAGCTCTTATTAGTTAAAATAATTTATATTTAGATATTAGCCTTTCAGAAATTCTAACTTCTATTCTTTATTGTGTGTGGGGGGGGGTGGAGGTCGGTGGCTGTGTGTCAGTACAAGCACACACACAAACATTCCACTTTATGAGGTTTAAAGACTCACTTAGGTTCAAAAGTTCAAGCTTCAGTATCTAGGTACTCAACCACTACTGTCATAATTGGGTTGTGTGTAGTAATACTAGGGAATGATAGAAAACAGGACATAGGTTAGTTCTACTTTTTATTTTTTTCAACTTCAAGGGACAGGAATCCAATTATAGAAAACAGGTTTTTTTTTTTTTTTCTTTTCTGTGTGTGTAGATGCAGACATAGATGCTAAATTTTCTACCACTCTTATCAAAAGACAAACCACTGTCTTTCTGCTTCTGAAATATTGTGTTATAATATGGTTGTTAAATGTTACCCTAATTACTTTATCCTGGTTATTATTAGCTTTCAGGAAACTGTCAAAATTTTTTTTTTTTTCTGTTTTACTTTAATTTCTGGGATACATGTGCTGAATGTGCAGGTTTGTTACAAAGATATATATGTGCCATGGTGGTTTGCTGCACCTATCAACCCTAAAAATCACCTGGGTTTTAAGCCCTGAGTGCATTAGGTATTTGTCCTAGTGCTCTCCCTCCCTTGTCCCCCAACCTACTGACAGGCCCCAGTGCATGATATTCCCCTCCCTGTGTCCACATGTTGTCATTTTTCAGCTCCTACTTATGAGCAAGAACATGTGGTGTTTGGTTCTCTGTTCCTGTGTTAGTTTGCTGAGGATTATGGTTTCCAGCTTAACCTATGTCCCTGCAAAGGGCATGAACTCATTCTTTTTTAACGGCTACATTGTATCCCATGGTGTATATGTGCCACATTTTCTTTATCCAGTCTATCACTGGTAGCCATTTGGGTGTGTTCCAAGTCTTGGCTATTGTAAATAGTGCTGCAATAAACATATGTGTTCATGTGTCTTTATAGTAGAATGATTTATAATGCTTTGGGTATATACGCAGTAATGGGATTGCTAGGTCAAATGGTATTTCTGGTTCTAGATCCTTGAGGAATCACCACACTGTCTTCTACAGTGGTTGAACTAATTTATACTCCCATGAATAGTGTAAAAGCATTCCTATTTCTCAACATTCTCACCACTATCTGTTGTTTCCAGACTTTTTAGTGATTGCCATTCTAAATGATGTGAGATTGTATCTCATTGTGGTTTTGACTTGCATTTCTCTGATGACCAGTGATGATGAGCTTTTTTTCTTATGTTTGTTGGCCACATAAATGTTTTGTTTTGAGAAATGTCTGTTCTTATCCTTTGCCGACTTTTTGATTTTTTTTCTTGTAAATTTATTTAAGTTCCTTATAGATTCTGGATATTAGCCCTTTGTTGGATAGACAGCACATCAAAAAATTTATCTGTCACGATCACTTCAGCTTCATCCCTGGGATGCAAGCCTGGTTCAACATACACAAATCAATAAATGTAATCCATCACATAAACAGAACCAATGACAAAAGTCATGTGATTACCTTAATAAATGCTGAAAAGGCCTTCAATAAAATCCAACACTCCTTCATGCTAAAAGCTCTCAATAAACTATGTATTGATGAAATATGTCTCAAAATAATAAGAGCTATTTATGACAAACCCATAGCCAATATCATATTGAATGGGCAAAAGTTGGAACCATTCCCTTTGGAGACCAGCACAAGACAATGATGCCCTCTCTCACCATTCCTATTCAACATAATATTGCAAGCTCGATCCAGGGCAATCAGGCAAAAGAAAGAAATAAGGCATATTCAAATAAGAAGAGAGGGAGTCAAATTGTCTCTATTTGCAGATGACATGATTGTATATTTGGAAAAGCCTATCGTCTCAGCCCAAAAACTCCTTAAGCTGATAACTTCAGCAAAGTCTTAGGATACAAAATCAATGTGCAAAAATTATAAGCATTTCTATACACTAACAATAGACAAGCAGAGAGCCAAATCCTGAGTGACCTCCCATTCACAATGTTTTTTTTTTTTTTAATTTTTTTTTTTATTATTATACTTTAGGTTCTAGGGTACATGTGCATAACGTGCAGGTTTGTTACATATGTATACTTGTACCATGTTGGTGTGCTGCACCCATCAACTCATCAGCACCCATCAATTCATCATTTATATCAGGTATAACTCCCAATGCAATCCCTTCCCCCTCCCCATGATAGGCCCCGGTGTATGATGTTCCCCTTCCCGAGTCCAAGTGATCTCATTGTTCAGTTCCCACCTATGAGTGAGAACATGCGGTGCGTTTTTAAGTTAATAACTAAAGGTCTCATTTATATAAGCACCAATTCCTTTTAATTAGGAATACTAAAAGCATCTTTTATGTATTTATGTTCTTTTTGGAGACTGCAAAGTCAAGAAATTAAGATGCTTAATTATGTAAAATACTGTTTTCTCTGTTTAAGCAGCTTATATATTACCATGTAGCTATCTGTCTGATATGTTCTCGATGTCTATGACATCATTTTACCTTCTCAAAATTATGTCTATTTAGTAAGGCAAAATTATAAAATTTTGAGAAATGTATTTAAAAAGATAAATTCTTATCAAATCTAGTCTCTCCTAAGTTTTTAAACAAATACCATATGATTAAAATATGTGTGAAATAATCTACTTACTTTCTATTCAAATCAGGAAAAAAATATACTGAAACAAAATCAAATTCTTATTCCTCATAAGTGACTAAGCATAACTTCATTAAGTCAGAGAGAGTCCTGTACAGGGCATGGTACACAATTAACAGACCCATGTTTCACGTAATGGAATGAGAAAGCTGTATAACCTGACTAATTAAGGAAGTTCTTGTGACTCCATGTTGGTGTAGACTTATACAAGTTAGTGTAATTAAAAACCTTTCGTTACATAAAAGTAAAATTATTTGACCAATTTTATAGAAAAATATCCACAATTACATCAAAAACTATCCGAATAAGTATCAAAATTTTACATTTTATTTGACTGATATTATAGAAGAAGAGTGGTTTTGAAACAAAATACAAGTTGAAAGTAGCTTATTTCTTTAAAATAGATGTTAAAAAATCTATTAGTGGTATTTAAGTTAAGTTAAAGTTAAAATAACTGAAATCTTGAAATATTTCATTTCTACATATTTTCACTACAGATATTCATGTTATAATGAATGTAAACCAAGTTTTTACAAGTAGAATTTCAACATGTTGAGTAGAATATTTATCTTAATTTATTATTCACCACAATTTCAGCATTATAGATATTGAATATATGCTTAAAAGATAATCAAAGCAAGGAAACCAGAATTTGCACTAGAAAAAATTCATACTAGGTACTTCAAGAAAATATTCATGTGGTCATTTCAGAAAAAAATAGAAATATTTGAATTCCTTATAGTTTTACTTCAACTTTGTGTGATTTTATTTTTAATTATGTGATTGAGGATTGCTCTATATTTCCAATGTCAAAAGCTACTTAAGATTTTCTGGGTACTTCACTCTTCCCTTGTAGTTTCTGAATTTACTGTACCCCTAGACAATGCCATCATGCTTTGTGTCTTATTCTTTCTGTAGAGAATGAATTTTTATTTTTTTTCTTCATCTGAGCAATTTTTATCTAACCTTAAACACTCAATTCAAGTGGTGAAGTCATCCTTGATTATCTGTGTTATGTTCTTGTAACACAATTTTACAATAAAAATTAGCAATTGAAAATATGGTTTCTGCTATAATTATTTGTTTTTAGATCTGTATCCCACAGAAGACTGTGAACTCAGTGGGTCAGTGATAAAATTTTATTTCTATAGAGACTATTATAAGTTACTGGTGCATAGTGACAAGCAAATATGTGCTGAAAGAATGAATTCATGAATATGTGAATAAGCTAACTAATAATAACTGAATATATGAAACTTGAAATGATGAGAGCATGCACAAATAAATGAATATAGATATTGAGTTTATTGGTTTGTGCTATATTAGGTTGATATTTTCTTTTATTACTTCTTATTTTTACAAAAGTTAGATGAAGATGAAGGAATACCAAGATTAAAGGTTTCTTCAATATTCTTTGATTCCATTGGGTTCTTGTTTGTAGTACCCATATGTTCCTTTCAAATCACAGAAAACAAAATAAATTAAAATAATTTTAATATTCTCTAACATTTTATCAACTGAAACTTTCAACAATGTGTATATGCATGCTTTGATTTGTGTGTGTGTCTGTGTGTATGTATGTGTGTGTGTATATGTATATACCCACATCAAATATGCTATTATATTGAGTAACTCTGGTAAGAAAATGTATAGAAACATAAAAGAAATAATATGAATTGCATAATGTCATAAGGGTTATGACTTCCACTATATACAGTGTTATAATGCCTGTATTATAAACCAAGATAGCTGAATATATCTTATTAACACTATTTTCCTGCAGACATCTTTTTGGAGAAGAAATATTTAAAATTAATATATGACCACTCTAAAAGGCAAATAATGAATGATTAGAAGTGATAAAATGTATTTTTAATGAAAATAAAAATATATAAGGCAGTGCTTGTCTATTAATTTCTCCTCAGCCTAAATCTACTCACGTACAAACCTGGCTTGTTGATTGAGTTGTTTCATTAACGATATGAAAAGAGACACATGAAACATTTGGGAAAACAGCAAGATTTAGAAGCAAAGAGTGAATTCAAAGAGATGATTTGAAGGTTATGTGGTAAAAGTTCAGTTTCTTCAACTAATTAGGGCTGTTGGGACTCTTACAATATTTAGTTTCTAGGTCAAATTAAGTTTAGTGGCTTACTCTGTAGCCAAGTGAAAAATAAAGTTAATAAATATTTCACAGTACAATTATTTTCAGTTGGTAATATGTCGTCCCTTATTATTTCCTTTTTACTTTTCCATTTTGTTTTTCTCATCAAAAAGAATAGCAGATAGTTAAAAAATAAAGTAATTTGCACTACTACATTTTCATATTTTGAATTTCTATTTTAAGAAGCTTAATAAATGGTAGTGTGATATATCTCTTAAATTGCCGGCTGTATTTTTATTACTAGACTCTAATTAAAGTAACTGCCATAAATTAATTGTCATTCAAAAATTCTTTATCAAAGACATATACATTGCAAGAGAACTAGACCCAAAATTGTTTTACCTAATAATTTTATATCTAGAGTTGACACTCCAGCAGAATAACATCATTGGTTATGATCAATGAAAAACATTTTGATTCTATCACATGTGTCTTATTATTGGGGGATTGGACACTTCCAATTTTTCATTCTATTTCTTTTGTTCTTTGAAAGTTTTATTGTGCCTGAAAAAAGGCATTTAAACAAAAGTATAAAACATAAATGCACAAGTGAACAAATTATCTTAAATCAAATACCCAAGTAAAATCTTCTGTCTGAAGATACAAAATATTGTCAGAAATCCCAGTTCTGCCAAAACCTTCTGACAAACCTCAGTTGGCAAATGTCAATTATCTACTTGACAGGGATAATTATAATATACATTTGTAGTAATAACTTTCTTTAACCACCTAAATATGCAACTTTATACAAGGTAAGTTTGGTTTTGCCAATTTGATACTTTAAAAAGTGGAATCATATGGTACATTTTTTGTGTGCTCTTCTTTTCCTCAACATTGGATTTTTAAAATATATTTATGCGTCCAAAAAACATATGAAAAAAACCGCATTGTCACTGATCAATAGAGAAATGCAAATCAAAATCACAGTGAGGTACTATTTCATGCCAGTTAGAATGGCGATTATTAAAAAGCACTGCCCTATACATTATTATTTTCATTAAAAACTACATTTTATCACTTCTAATAATTCATCATCATTTGTCTTTTAGAGTGACCATATGTTAATTTTACATATTTCTTCTTCAAAAAGATGTCTGCAGGAAAATAGTGTTAATAAGATATATTCACTTTTCTTGTTTTATAATATAGGCATTATAACACTGTATATAGCTGAAATCATAACCCTATGAAATTATGTGATTGAGCTTATTCTTTTGTTATGTTTCTATATGTTATCTTTCCAAGTTACTCAATATACTATGATATATAGATATATTGATATACATGGTTATAGATATGCATCATAGTATAATGTCTATCATTTTGGTTTTAGTCTTCATTCAAGGTTTTCTTCATTACAAATGATATAGAACATTTTTCATATTTTTCATATTTCTCAGTGTGTTTGTTACTCATTTTTATTTTCTCTTTTATAAAGTTCTTAATTATTTTGCATTTTTTTCTATTGGGTTCACTGTCTTTATATAATGATTTGTAGGTGTTTGTTGATTCTGCATATAGATTCTCTAACTATTGCATGTATTGCAAATGTATTGTCTTGCAATTTGGATTGTGTTTTGTTTTTCCAACTTTGCTATGATATATTTTGATACACAGAAGTTTTATCTAAATTAAAAACTTATCAATCTATTTTTATACTTAGTGTATTTTTGTCTTGTTTAATAATACATCCTATTTTAATTATGCCATCCATCATCTAGATTTCAAAAAAATGTTCTGAGGAATGTGTTCAAATTGTTTTTATTTTCTCCATATGGATATTCAATTTTCTCAATATTATTTACTGTGAAGAGTGACAATGTTTTACTGTTCCACAGTTCTACCTTTTTCATAAATTTTATTTCACATATATGTTGGTCTGATTAGGTGAAATTCTACTCCATTCTGCTATTCCATTTTTCTTGATACTTGGGAGAGAAAAAAAAAATCTCACTTTGTATTTTCACAAATATTTGAAAATATTTTCACTTTTTAAATTGTGACTAGATGTTGAATATCATTGGCAACTATGTATCTTCATCCATGTTGTGACTGATGTTCCTCCTTAATTCTGCTATACTCACCTGCAGTTCCTCAAACAAAATCAACTTGGTCAGGATATATGACCTCTGTCAACTCTAGGGGATTCATTTTGCTAATCATTTGTTAACAAATTTTGCATTTATGTCCACGAAAGTGTGGTCTTTTTTCCATTTTCCCTTAACTTTCTTTTTTGTTTTGATATAAAGCTTATGCTAACATCATAAAATAAGTTACTTAAGTACTTTAAGATACTGATTTTTTTTTCTAGTACCTAGAAGACTTTGCATAAATTTGACATTATTATTAATTCCTGGAAAGAATTTTTTTATGTCAAAAATATTTTAACTATAAATTTGATTCCTCCTTGCTGGTTTAGAGCTATTCAATTTACTGGGGGGGTGGGCAGTTGCATCATTTTAATGTGTATTCTCCTAAGCATTCAATTTTAAATATAATTACAAATATTTAGATATGCAGTGTTTAAATTTTTTTGTCTATATCTACATGAAATGTAATCATGTCAGATTGTCATTTCTGATATTTGACCTTTTTGAGTCTTCTTTTCTGTTTTTATCAATCTTTCCAGAAGTATATCAATTTTTTTTTTTTTTTTTTTTTTTTTTTGAGGCAGAGTCTTGCCCTTGTTGCCCAGGCTGGAGTGCAATGGTGTGATCTTGGTTCATTGCAACCTCTGCCTCCCAGGTTGAAGCAATTCTCCTGCCCTGGCCTCCTGAGTAGCTGGGGTTACAGGTGCCCACCACCATGCCCAGCTAACTTTTTGTATTTTTAGTAGAGATGAAGTTTCACCATGTTAGTCAAGCTAGCCTCAAACTCCTGACCTCAGGTGATCCATCTGCCTTGGCTTCCCAAAGTGTTGGGATTACAGGCATGAGCCACTGCACCCGGTCAATTCTCTTTTTTAATAAGAACTTTTAACTCTATTTATCCTCTAAAATGTTTACTTCTATTTGCTTATCTTCTTCTGTTTTCCTTATAATTCAACTTTTGTCTGCTTTCTTTTGTGATATTTTACTCTTTATCTTTTTGTAATATATGCATATGTCATATATTTCATCACTTTTACTAGTTGCATTTTAAGCTATAAATTTTTATTTACATCCTGCACTCAAAATTTTTATATACTGTTTATTATAATTTAATTTCAAATATTTTCTAACATGCATTGTTATTTTTTCATTGATTTATGAATTAATTTATTTTTTAAATTTTTATTAGTAATTTTTTGAGATGTGGTCTCACTCTGTTGCCCAGGCTGGAGTGTAGTGGCATGATCTCTGTTCACTGAAATCTGCCTGCCAGATTCAAGTAATCCTCCTGCTTCAGCCTCCCAAACAGCTGAGACCACAGGCACACACCACAAAACCCAGCTAATTTGTTTTTGATGTCGTATTTTTGATAGAGATATGGTTTCACCATGTTTCTAGGGTGGTCTCAAACTCCTAAGCTCAAGTGATCTGCACACTTCAACCTCTCAAAGTGTTAGGATTACAGGCATGAGCTGCCACACCTGGTTACATATAATAAGTTTAGAAATTTATTTCTAAATAAATTTCTTTCTAAGGGTCCACTTTTATTATTTTGTACATGAGTATGCAATTTTTTCTTTATTTAAGAGACTATTTATCCTTTCCCCATTTTGTCTTCTTGGTGGTCTTCTTGAAAGTTAGTTGATGCTATATGCTTCTGTTTATTTCCATGTGTCTGTATTTAAGCCAGTACCATACTGTTTTGGTTACTATAGCTTTGTAATATGATTTGAAATTAGAATGTGTGATGCCTCCATCTTTGATTATCTTTTTCAAGATTGTTCTGGATATTTATGAGCTTTCATGGTTTTATATGAATTTTAGCTGAGCATGTATTCAAAAAAATAAAATCAGCACCTTGTAGAGATATCTATGTCCTCATGATCATTGCAGTACCATTAATAAAGGCCATATTATGGAAACAACCTAAATGTTCTCTGAAAGAATAAAGAAATTTTATTTGTATACACACATATAAATTCAAACACACACAAATGTATAATGAAATATTATTCAGCCTCAAAAAAAGAGATACTGTGATTTGTGACAAAAAAGATGAATCTAAAAAACATTATTATGCTAAGTGAAATAAGTCAGATTCAGAAAAAAATATATAGTATGATCTGTTTAACTTGTATATGGAACCTAAAAATAATTGACTATCTTGAAACAGATAGTAGGACAGTAATGGCTAGAAATCAGGATGGGAAGGAAAAAAGAAGAAATCAAAGAGTACAAACTTGAAGTTATATAGGATAAGCAAATCTAGAGATCTAATGTATTACAAGAAGAGAAAGTAAATCTCATTGTATTATATTGAATCTTTGCTAAGAGAGTAGATTTTAGGTGTTCTTAACACAAATACACACACATGAAAGCAACAATAGAACATAATAGTATCAGTCAGGGTTCTCTAGAGGGAAGAAACTAATATGTGTGTATATATGTGTGTGTGTGTGTGTGTGTGTGTATAACTAATACAATACTAATACTATATATAAATTACATAGTTACATATGCATGTAACTAATACTTCTCTAGCTAGATCTATCTATATATAAATATACATACATATATATGGGAGTTTATTAAGTATTAACTCATATGATCACAAAATCCCACAATAAGCCATCTGGAAGCTGAGAAGCAAGGAGAACCAGTCAGAGTCCCAAAATTGGAGAACTTGGAGTCCGATATTTGAGGGCAGGAAGCATCCAGTATGGGAGAAAGATGTAAGCTGGGAGGCTAGGCTAGTCTAGTCTTTTCAGGTTTTTCTGTCTGCTTTATATTCCAGCTGTGCTGCCAGTTGATTGGATGGTGCCCAACCAGATTAAGGGTGGCTCTGACTTTCCCAGCCCAATGATTCAAATGTTAATCTCTTTTGGCAACACCCTCACAGACACAACTAAGATCAATAATTTGCATCCTTCAATATAATCAAGTTGACACTCAGTATTAACCATAACAAGTCCATCTCTTGTTAAATTGAACCCGTACACATCTCCTGAGATCATATATAATATTTAAATAAAGACAATAATAAGGTCATAATTACACCTAACCTAATATAATTACCCTTTGTACAACTGGAAACCTATCAATCCCCAACCCAAATACTATTACATAAAGTTAACAATACTTACATGTTGATATGAAGTCAATAAATCTTATGCCACATGATAAAGGAAAAAGGAAATAAAATGAAGTTATTTTCTTAGTACAAGTGTGTACATGCACAAATATGTTTTTAACAAAATAAGGAGGAAATACTCATGACAATTACAGTCCATGTTTCTGCAGCTGGCCATGTGCTTGTAGCTGGTATTGATGACAACCTTTCACTGCTACCCATTCTGTATTCCTTTTGCCTTTAGCAAGCACTTCAGCAGGCCGTTTTTTGTTTGTTTGCTTGCTTGCTTTTGCTTTTGTTTTCACTTGGGGAGTGCCCCAAACAATCTTGTAGGGTCTGGGCCATTTGCAATCCTGCCTAGATTGGGCTGTTGTAGTCTCTCATTGACCTTAATCACAGGGGATGATAAAACTAAGAGATGCCCTTACTGGATTTCCTGTATTGCATACACACTCTTCCTTACCTCCTTTGCTGAGTAGTAGACTGACTTCAACTTGATAGTTTGGGTCAATCAATGACTTATCCACTCCATTATCCCAATCTCCCTAAGTCTTTGGATCTCTTTGTCTACATTAAACCAAGGGAGATCAAGCATTTCTAGGTCATTCACAGTGGATCATCTTTTAATCCACTGTTCGGCTAACTAAGCAAATAAAATATTATAAACTTTTTTACCTCCCCAAGTTGCAACATTAAATATAGGGTCCCTACTTAGTGCGCCCAAATCAATAAATTCAGCCTGATCCAACTGTATGTTCCTTCCACCATTATCCCACACCTTTAATACCCATTCCTATGCCTGTTCTCTAGATTTCTGCTCATATGAATTAGAAAACTCAAGCTGTTCTTTTCAAGTGTAGTACACCTACTCATGGGTCACACTCTCCACCTCATCTCTAGGGACCTGCTGGGACTTTAGTCTAGTTACAGGCCTAGAAGCAAAGAGGCCTGTTAGGGGTAGCTCCTGAAGAGAATCAATACTATCTTGGCTGCTAACTGCCTCAGGGGAGGCCATCACTGTTGCTTCAAGCAGCACAGGGTTTATCTCCTCAGACAAAGGTAGAACGGCTGGTGGTAGCATGGGTTGGGGAGAAGATGTTGTCACCACTGGGAATGGGGAATCTGTTTCTTCTGGCAAAAAAAAAAAAAAAAAGTTCATCAGAGTTCACAAATGTAGTATACTCAGCTTCATCAGATCCTCCCACATGTCCCCATTCCAAGTTGGAGGGTCCCATTCTTTTCCAATCAACATCTTCATTTTAACAGTAGACACCTGACAATACTGTGCCTGCAGCTTTCATTGGAGGTCTACCACTCACATAATAAGAGCTTGTGTCTATTTTTTCCCAATATCAGCTTTTTCTGTACAGGAGATAAAACTCTTACTCAGGACAATCTTAGCAGATTTGAGGCTCAATATCTGCTTCTGACACCAGAAGACAGAATCCCTGAGTTTGTTGTTTTCTTTCATTACTTTTTCCACTGAACTTAGGAGCAACCAAACAGCTTCATTACATTCCTTGGTTCTCCATATATGGTCAAAGTTATTATGTATAGAGTCTCTAAACCTGTTGCTTGCCATGAGCAGTGAATTAGGAGAGTCAAAGGCATTTATTTTGCATAGCTCCCTAAACAGTGCATGCCAAGGACTATCAACTTTCTCCATACTATTAAAAGTAGAGTCCTTGGCATTTTTGGGTCTAATCACATTAGACAGCCAACTCCAGAAACCTCAAAACCAACTAAAGGACTCCATCCTTGATAAGAGTGGTTCCTCTAGAACCACTCTTGGTACCAAAATCTGTATTAGTCAGGGTTTTCTAGTGGAAAGGGACTAATAAAAGATACATATACATATATTATATATATAATTATATATGTGTATAT
>NW_012115032.1:4019101-4047317 GCF_000951035.1 Colobus angolensis palliatus | reverse complement strand
CCAATATATAATTATAATTATACATAATAATATACAAATTATATACCAAAAAATTGTATACAAATTATCTATATTTGAAAACATCATGTTGTATACCTTCAATATATACAATGTAAATTAAAATTAAAAACATGAAGCACTAAAATGAAAACAAAAATCAAAGTAAATATTCAGTTATTTCCTTGGCTATGTGAACAGCAATCTGCTAATAGAGAAAAGTTGAGGCTTCTTAAATAATCTAGAAACTTTATCTTATAAATTTATTTTTACATATTGTATTTAATTTGCGTACAAACAGTATTAAACTTGGATCCTTTTTACAAAACAAACAATCCATTTTTATTTTATAAATGTATTTCATAATGACACTATAATTTTATCAGTGAACCCATAGATATTTTGATGAAGTTGAAATGGTTTCATGATGATTTGTATAAATGTTTGGTGTTTTGAATATTCCCTGTTGATATGGTACAAAACTCTTTTTAAGTACCAAAGGCAATGGTAGTTTTAAGGGAAAAACACAACCAGCAGAAAATACAGGTCTTCAATTTGCAAGTATTTTTGAAAACTTATTTACTAACTTAACTTGAATTTTTAAAAGTTAGGTCATAATAAATTCATTCATTGAATTAAGATTATTTTATTTCATATATAATTTTATTAGAAAACTTTTTTTTTTTTTTGCCTACACGTAGGGCTGAATCCAGAATTTTAAAATCTTTCCTGAAAGTGTCATTAAATCACATTAACTAAAAATGCAGAAGGCATTTTTCCAAGTTCCTAATTTGTTGAGTCATTCTAATAAAAGTAATTAATTATATTTTATATTATACTACTACATATTAAATAATTATATTTACCTTTTCATAAATGTATGTATTACTCTTAATAAAATATTAATTTAATATATGAAGTGTCATTTTAATGACTTCAGAACCACAGTGTAATACTAATTTAGATATCAAATATCTATTTTAAAAATGCATAGAATTCTGTATTTAAAAATAAATATTTTATTTAATAGAAACTCAGAATGCTGCAGTATTTATGGTACCAGATGAAGCTTTAATAAATCCTTTCAATTATCTAAACTCCTCAACTTTGGAATAGTAATATAAATTTATTAAGTGCTTTGCTGGTTATACTTGGAAAAATACATGTATATTTAGAAATGTATCTATTACATTATCCTAAAATGTTAATCAGAATTATTGTGCTACTAAATATATATATGATATACATGTTAGAAAATGGCTCAGAAGGCCTGGCACGGTGGCTCAAGCCTGTAATCCCAGCACTTTGGGAGGGCGAGACGGGTGGATCACGAGGTCAGGAGATCGAGACCATCCTGGCTAACACAGTGAAACCCCGTCTCTACTAAAAAAAAAAAAAAAAAAATACAAAAAACGAGCCGGGCGAGGTGGCGGGTGCCTGTAGTCCCAGCTACTCGGGAGGCTGAGGCAGGAGAATGGTGTAAACCTGGAAGGCGGGGCTTGCAGTGAGCTGAGATCCGGCCACTGCACTCCAGCCTGGGCGACAGAGCGAGACTACATCTCAAAAAAAAAAAAAAAAAGAAAAAAGAAAATGGCTCAGAAAAAAGTTACTTTTTCATCTGGACTTGTATTAAATTGCTTGTTTTATCTTTTAAAATGACCAGACCTTGGGATTTTTAAAATCCATTGTACATATTTTGGCTTAGCCACCTACCTAACTCTACCCAGATTCTTTGTACTTTCATTTTTGTGATACTACTATAATCATTCTCAAATTATTATTATTATTAATTATTATTATTTCTTGAGACAGAGTCTCATTCTATCACCCAGGCTGGAGTGCAGTGGCGTTATCTTGGCTCACTGCAAACTCCACTTTCCTGGTTCAAGCGATTCTCCTGCCTGAATCTCCCAAGTAGCTGGGATTATGGGCATGCGTCACCACACCCAGATAGTTTTTGCATTTTAGTAGAGACAAGGTTTCACTATGTTAGCCAGGTAAGTATCAAACTTGTGGCCTTAAGTGATTCGCCCACCTTGTCCTCCCAAAATGCTGAAATTACAGGCATTAGCCACCACACTGGGCCAATGATTATTAAATTATTAAGTACTCGATGTTACTCTGGAATGAGGTGATTCTTGACAAATGTTTTACATCTTCCAGAATTAGTCAAAAAAGTTAGAGATTATTTGTGCACAGAGGTATGAGAGAAAAATGGAGCGTTCAAGGAATTGAATAGTATATGTGCATAGCACTTCTGTGTGTATATGTGTGTGTGTATGTTTGTGTTATTTTATCATTATGTGGATGTTAGCACATGTGACTGATGGATAATTAAATGAGTGAGGGAATCACTAGCATTGGGGTTGATAGAATGCTTGAAGTTGGGAGAGATTTGTAAAGATAGGAAAAAGCCCTGGAGTGGTGTCATCCATTGCTCACTTCAGAAAATGAGTCCTTTTTAATAGAAACAGAGAACAGATGTTGAAGTTAAGATATATTTAAGAGACCAAAATAAAATAATTTTCTAATTGTTTGGATATGAGAAGACAAGGAGTAGAGTGTAGAATGAACTTCAGTTTTCTGGTTTGCATGAATGCATGACAGGGGAAACAAAACAAGTGTGATGTAGGAGAAAGATGAAGAGCTTGATGATGGACATAGGGAATTAGCAATATCTCAAATGAAAAACTAAGGATTAAAGGTAGTCCCTACATATTGACTCCACTTCCTCAATTTGATTTTTCTTTGACAGAGCACAGACTGATACCCTATCCAACTATTTTAGTGAAACCATAAATGCTAAGGGCAACCAAGATATCAAACCCACAAAATAACAATAAGCATACTGATGGTTGTAGAAATAACCCAAATATACGTTTTTAGACTTGATAAAATGTTACAAAATCACAATATTCATAGAAAGAACAAAATAAATAGGGTTTCAACATGATTAGTTTGTACTTACCATGTATGAATGACAGGAAATCATTCTTTATGTTCTTTTCAGGTTTGTGAGAGGTTGGTTTTAAAAGTGAAGTTAGAACAGTAAGACTTTGTCTACTGAATTTGTAGACAAAATTGTGTAAATGGTAAAACTACATTTTATTCTTTTTCTATTGTTTTTTTACTCTTCAGTTTATATTTTAAGTATAGTTTGAGAGACATGGAGAATTACAACAACTTTGTGTATTTCATTTCATTGTAACCTTTCATTTCAAATCACTGCATTGAATCAAAGTAATTCATATCGAATTTTGTTCAAACCATATTTATAGTTTGAATAAAATTTTATTAGGCATCATTGTTAGAAGTAAAAGCTGTTTGGAAAAGCATAAAGACAAAGAAGGATATATTGAGGGTTTATATGGCATATTTTGAATTCTACTAAATATTTGTTTTGAGATTGCTAATTGAAGTTTAGACAAACTGTTGAGGAAGAGAAATATGGTTTTAATTTTGAGTTATGCATTGATCATATCTTTTGAACGTAACCAGTTTTTAAGAGCCTGCTCATAGCCTGAGTTTGATATAAATGGGGAATTATATATGCATATAAGATGTTTTTTAAAACAGTACCATAATGTAGAATAAAATTAAAGACTACTGAGTCTCAAATATTTCAAAATTGGAAAACCTTCCTAATTTAATTAAATTTGTGAAACTATTTCTTGCATAATTACTATTAAAGGTGAGCTAGTTCAAATTAATTTTGTTGTAGATTTTAGAACACTTCCATGATCCTATGAGTGTTAAAAATATTTAAAAACTGACTTGACATAGGATCTTCTAACAATTCAGAAGAGATGGCAGAGAACACCAACTAAAATTAACAAATATACAAGTGAAAGAAATTTGGAAAAACCATAATTTGTAATTCCAAGTTTCCTTCTTTTTATTGGCACACCAGAACAATGCAATTTAGTGAAGCTTGAAAAGAAAAATGATGTGTCATTATGTGTCAAGACCAAGAGTTTTATTGCTCGAAGTTTATAAAGCACGATCATATAAACTTTTTTTTGATGATTGGCATAACTCTCTTTCCATTTTCCTTAATCACAGTCTTATTCTTATCTGACCAAATTATCTAATTTAAACAAGAAGAGTTAGAGAAATGTTGTAAACTTTTCTGTTAACAATTTCAAATTGTTTCCAGTTGCCAAAATTAAAATAATAAACTGATTTTTAAGTCAAATAATTATATAGTCCTTACAACAACTGTTCAAGACAGGTGTCATTTTCCCTGTTTCATAACAAGGACACAGAATCATTGAGAGGTTACGCTGATCACTCATGGTCTCATAGCTAAAGGATTTTAAACCACCTGTAACCCAGAACTAACTATCTCCACAGTTAGTATACTCTGCTCTGCACCATAATGCACGACATTGTGGAGAGGCTTTGGACTCGTGGTCAAACACCTGGAGAAAAAAAATCCAGCTTTCTAACTTGAATAACTTTTTATGTATTACCAGACTTCTCTGGAACTGGCTTTCTCTGTCTAGGTAGTTATAGCACTGATTCATAGGGTTCCAGCAAAAATGAAATAAAATTGCCATAGGCATTCAGTAAATGTGAGTTTCATCTGAGTTACAAGTGAGAATATTACAATAATTTTACCCCATGTTTAAAATTATTTTTAAGGGTATAATAAAGTTAATCATTTCCAGTGTCTCTGTGATCAAATTTCTCAGGTAATCTCTCCTAATATTTTATTTTATGAATAACAACTGGGTTTATAGGTTGAATCAACGAGGCAACTCAGTAGGAGGGCATGAAGATGGCAAAAATATTAACAGAGACCTATTCAGTACCTTGGGCAATGAAGTAGCTATCTCCTAAGTGCTGTACATTTTTTAAACGGTTCAGAAATGGCCCAGAGGCTGCCGGGAGCTACTTAATCGAGTATTCCCCATCCGGGAGTCTCCCTACCCAGAGCTGTTGTACTTTCTGATGTTGTGACATGTAAGATTACAGCGTGATCTTACAGAAATATAAGATACAGATATGAATATATCGTATAATGTATATTTATAACGTATATTCTTTATATATGACATGTATTTTTCATATACAAATACATATAAATTCAAATTTATGTGGTTGAATCATTTATCTAATATCCTTAATAAATCAAATTATCAACCAACTAAGTCAAATTTAGAAAAGATAAAAGAAGTTTTCTTTAACTAAAATTGTTTTTACTCAACTAACATGACTTGAGTAATTACCTTGCTCTCTACTTTTCCATTATTTTTGCTTGATTCTATGCATAAGACAAATCTACCAGATAATTTCCAACAACCATATCCATAATACCTGCTAGAGGTATTATGGCTTCAGTATGCTTCTTTTGCCTGTTTCAGCAGTACAATATATTGGCAAATTGCCTTTAACCCAAATACCTTAATTTGCATGATAATGTGCATAAAGGTTTTAATCAAAAATAAAATCAATTGTGAAATTAATTTGCATCTTCATGATAAATTAGAAAAATTATATGGTAGATGTATACTCCAACAATTAGAACTGGCATTTAGTCAGCATTTTCTTTGCTTTATTTTCCCAGGGGATAATTAATATGACCAGGGAAAAGGGGACAGTAGGTTAAGTACCAACAAGAATCATTAATATCTTAAAAACCTCACAATTAACATCACTAACAAATAGAACTGAAATTTTAAAATTATGCTATTAACATCTCTGTACATATAAAAACATATTCAGAAATAGCTATTACTCTTTTGTGCTGAATAAATTTTATTCAAAAATAGAACAATATTTCCAGTGTATATACATATTTATATACTTGTATAATAAGCAAGGAAGAATGAAAGAATAGTCACTGTTTTTTAATAGCTTTGCTTAAGTTAAAAGATATCTCTAGTAATTAATTACGTCTCCACTTTATAAACTAAAATTTTAACCATATTTTAAAATTCTTCATTATTAAATATTTGTTTTCCCTATTTCTGCTTACATGTCAAACCATTGATCTTTCTATAACTTTGTATCTTCAAGTGAATAGAACACACACATAAAATATATTATTAAAGATAATTTTGATTCAGCTCCTTTTATAATGGCAAATAAATATATACTGTAAAATTTCTTATCAAGTTAATGAGACTATTTAATATCCACTTCCTCATTTGTTGTGTTTAAGATTTGAAAATATTCAAAATGGACACTTCATAAATCCTTTAGGCAGCATATTTTATATAATCATTTCTATGGAGTGACTTTGGGCTTTTTATATGACATTTCTTCATTTATTTTGTGGAAAATGAATTATGCCCCTATAGTTTAAATGATGTTTTTGTGATTGAAGCAATCGTATTGATAATTTACTCAAAGTAAGAAATAATTTTTGATCATATAATTACAAAATCTCGATCTTAGGAGTAATTTTTGATTTGGTCAATTGTCTTAGCTCACAATTTTAATTACCAGAAAATGTATAAAGATTGAGAAGAGCAACATCAGATACAATGCAATCATTAAAAAATTATATTCTATCTGAATGTAAAATTAAATTAATTTAAAATGAGCTAAAAATTAAATTATAAATATATAAATACTAACATTTTAAATTAGTGAATGTGAATACTAACATATTTTAAATAATTCTTTTGCGTATTAAAGCCTATATGAGAGTGAATTAACAGCAAGCTACTTCTGAAGAAAAATTTTAGTCAAAAGTGTGACATGGAATTTACCAAATAATGATGATTTTTTTTTTTTTAATTATCTATACCACCTCCAAAAACTGCCTCATACTATGTGATATTTTGTATGAAATGAAAATAGAATTCAGATTGGAGAATGCTATAAAAAATTATTGGGACACTGGTATATAGAGGTTAAGAGAAATACTCTGAAGCCAGATGGTCCTGATTTAAATTATATAGCTCCGCTATGACCTAGGCACGCAACTTTGGAAAGTTTAGCTACTCTGTCTGGGCCTCATAATTCTTATCTGTAAAATGGAAAATAATAATATCATATATACTTACTTTATATGGCTGCTGTGAAGATTAAATGAATTAATACATCTAAAACACTCGGAAAGTTGCCTGGAAGAGATTAAACACTACATATGTAATTTGCCATGAAGACGGTGGCTACCAGTAGAATAGTGGAAAGAACACTGAATTAAGAACAGGAAACCTGGTTTCTGGTCTTAACTCTCTAAGTGAGACAGGATTGTAGAACCGTAACAAAGTACTGTCATTACATTAATTCTCTTGTCTTTAAAGTGAATGAGTTCAAATACCTCAGTGATTCTCAATCCTGGATATAAGTAGAATTTTTATGGCATCTTAAAATTAAGTGCATATATATATTTATGTATATAATATTATATACACACAGACATGCACATGGACCATGAAATATACATGAAATCAAGGAAACAAAACTCCTGGTTTGTGCCAAGGTATCAGGTGTTTTAAGAACTCTTAGTAATTCTGCTGGGCGTGGTGGCTCATGCCTGTAATCCCAGCACTTTGGGAGGCTGACACGGGCGGATCACGAGGTCAGGAGATGGAGACCTTCCTGGCTAACACGGTGAAACCCCGTCTCTGCTAAAAATACAAAAAATTATCCTGTCGTGGGGGTGCACGCCTGTACTCCCAGCTACTCGGAGGCTGAGGCAGGAGAATGGCATGAACCTGGGAGGCGGAGCTTGCAGTGAGCCCAGATCGCGCCACTGCACTCCAGCCTGAGCGACAAAGTGAGACTCTGTCTCAAAAAAAAAAAAAAAAAAAAACTCTTAGTAATTCTAAAGGGTACTCAGGATTTTTAACGTAACCAAAATGGTTTGCTTAAAAAAATCCTATCATTCTCAGTAATTTAATTCATTCTTACATGTAATTTTACCTTATAAAGTAATATGTAAATATATCATGTATCTCATAGAAATTTGCTTATGATAAATCAACAGTTTTAAAACAAATAATAAAGTAATGATAGGTTCATCAAGAATTGTTAAGTAGTGTTACGCACATGAAGATGTTGATACTACTATAAATTCTGTTCTCAAAGGGATTTAGTCACCTGTATAAACTGTAAATGTTAGCAAGTACTATGGTTTGAATGTGTCCCAAAAGCTATGTGTTACAAAGTTAATCCCCAATGTAATAGCAATGGGAGGTGAGGCCTAATGGGAAGCAATCAGGTGAGAAGGGCTCTGACCTCATAAATGTATTACTATTGTTAGTGAGCAACTGGGTTAGTTATCAAGAAAGTAGATGTTTTATAAAAGCACATTTGGTCCTCTTTTTAAGATCTTGCTCTTTCCCTTTCTCCTTTGTTGAGGGAAGTCAGGGACCCCAAATGGAGGTACCGGCTGGAGCCATGGCAGAGGAACATAAACTTTGAAGATTTCATTTTAATATGGACATTTATCAGTTTCCAAATAATACTTTTATAATTTCTTATGCCTGTCTTACTTTAATCTCTTAATCCTGTTATCTTTGTAAGCAGAGAATGTATGTCACCTCAGGACTGCTGTGATAATTGTGTTAACTGTACAAATTGATTGTAAAACATGTGTGTTTGAACAATATGAAATTGGTGCACCTTGAAAAAGAACAGAATAACAGCAATTTTTAGGGAACAAGGGAAGACAACCATAAGGTCTGACTGCCTGCGGGGTTGGGCCTAAAGAGCCATATTTTTCTTCTTGCAGAGAGCTTATAAATGGATATGCAAGTAGGGAAGCTATTGCTGAATTCTTCTCCTAACAAGGAATATTAATATTAATACACTAAGGAAGGAATGCATTCCTGGGGGGAGGTTTATAAAAGGTCGCTCTAGGAATGTCTGTCCTAGGTGGTTGAGATTGAGATAAGGACTGAGATATGCCCTGGTCTCCTGCAGTACCCTCAGGCTTACTAGGGTGGGGAAAAACCCGGCCCTGATAAATTTGTGGTCAGACCAGTTCTTTGCTCTTAAACCTTGTTTTCTGTTGTTTAAGATGTTTATCAAGAGAATACATGCACTGCTTAACATAGACCCTTATCAGTGGTTCTGCTTTTGCCCTTTGCCTTGTGATCATTTTGGACCCTTATCAGTAGTTCTCCTTTTTGCCCTTTGAAGCATGTGATCTACTTCCTGTTCTTACACCCCCTCCCCTTTGGAAACCCTTAGTAAAAAACTTGCTGGTTTGAGGCTCAGGTGGGCATCACAATCCTACCGATATGTGATGTCACCCCTGGCGGCCCAGCTGTAAAACTCCTCTCTTTGTACTCTTTTCCTTTATTTCTCAGCCAGCTGACACTTAATGGAATATAGAAAGAGCATATGTTGAAATATTGGGGGCAGGTTCCCCTGATACTCCTTCCACCATCAGATGACATGAAACCCTCCCCAAATCCCAGCACCTTGATATGGAACTTCCTAGCCTACAGATCTGTGAGAAACAAATTTCAATCAAAGTATTTAAGTCAGAGACTCACTTATAATCTTTATTTTGATTTGTTTGTGAACAAGTAATTACAGGACTTGTCAAGCAATTAGCAAAGCCTTCATGGCCTATTTAAAGATATAGACTTCTTTTTTTTTAAGTTGTGGAAAAATGATGTTTTCCTTTTGAGAAATCTATTAAATTTCAAGTTTTGAAATTGATGCTTGAAATGCACCCCGTACTTTCTCTAGATGTGCTTGGCATGTAAATTTTTTTAAGATTATGTAAAACATCACTGTTGTCTGAAGAACAGCCAGACTAATGACTTGAACACAGATGAAGTGGATTCTCTGACTGAACATACTGCCATGCATAATTTTGTTTTTTGTCCTTGTATAGCTTATCAAGTCAGATAATTTCTGTAATTTTACATTATGCAAGAGATGGGCCTGCTTTCTGCTAAGAATATGGTATAAAATAAAAGCCAGAAATCTTATGAAGCTCATAAAAATTTGAGATTTAAATACACTCAAGCCAAGCAGTTGAAAATGATGGCACTGCCAGAATAAGCCTTAGGGACTTCAGAAGTCCTCTTTAGTAACAGGGAATATCTCTAACAGAGAAATAAGCTAAGTAATTTGTTGTGTTAGAATGAACAGAAGATTGGAGTCAATAAGTCCTATACTTCAATTATTATCATTAATAACTAGGATGAGTCTCCAAAAATTATCTGATTTCTCCAACATTCAGCTTTTTTATCTTCAAAAAGTGGGGTTTGGAAACTAACTGAATCTAATGTGTTGGTTCATGCCACAATATACAGTCACGTATTGCTTAACATTATGAGAGATGAATTATTAGGCAATTTCATCATTCAGTGCACCTTGTAGAGTGTACTTACCTACACCTAGATGGTAAAACCTACTACACATCTAGGCTATTAAGTATAGCATTTCACTCCTAGATTACAAACCCACAGCATGTTACTATCCTGAATATTGTAAGCAATTGTAACATGATAATTATTTCTGTATCTAAACATATCTAATTATGGAGATATCACAGTAAAAATACTGTATTATAATCTGTGTAGAACCACAGTCATAGATACAGTTCATCACTGATTGAAACACCATTATTCAGTGTGTGATTGCATATTCCAAGTGTCTAGCACCATTGCTATATGATATGGTCCTGGCAGTGCTCAAGAAACATCAGTCTCCTTCGCTTTGGCCTTCTTAAAGGGAATCCCATTCTTTAGTGCATCACTTTTAGTTTGGTTCTGAGACTTTTACACCAATAACTAGATATTTATCTCTGTTTTACAGGGAAACAAAGTGAATTATTGTAAGAGTTAGCAGAATTTTCCAAGACAAACTACAAAGTTTCAACCTTAGCCGATTTGTTCAGTAAGTCATTCACGTCAAATAAAAGGAAACTGTTGGTCAAGTTCCCAAATGATTTGAAACAAACCTACTTTATCATGTAAACACATTATATATCTAATACAAGAAATAATCCATTCTACTGAAAACAAATGAATTACACCTTTCTGTTTTGTTGTCTGTGCAGATTAAAATTTCAGTGTGCAATGCTTAGAAAAAATCCACTAGAAAGCTTTTGCTTCACCTGGAGCAACTCTTCCTCACATCATGCACCAGAAGTAAATCTGACAACTATTTTATATAATTATAATTAATTATTTTTGTTATGTATATTAAATCCACAAAAGTAAAGGCAGAGCTACTTTTACATTAAAGTAGTTTATGATCATATGGGAAAAATGTAATGACCTCAAATTCCATTCAAAGTAATCAGATTAATCGAACATAAAAGTAGCAAAATGAAAATAATGCCACAAATTCCAAAGTAATCAGATTAATCAATCATAAAAGTATCAAAATGAGAAAGATCTATAGGTTAATTCTAAATATCTGTATTATTTTGAATTCATTCAAATAAATAAGTTATTTCTATATTTTGTGTATGTTAAAAAAAAAAAGAAAAAAAAACTTCCACCAGAAGAGCCGAAATAAAAGTGCAGTTTGTCTCTGGATTTCTAAAGAGTTTGGTTCTAAAACAGCCCATAAGCTCTATTTTTTTATTTTTAATATAATGAAATATAAAGAATATAATATATTATATAATGTAATGAAATCAATATAAATGTTTAACATTGTCTTTAAGTCTTGAAAAACAGTTAGAAAATTTACCTTGACACTTTTGTTGTTAATGGTATTTCAATCAAATTATTTTTACATTCCTTCTAGGCCAAAGCAAATAAGGATTTAAGATTGTGAAAAGTTTTATTAATTTTTTTTTCTTAACTTTGACCTTTGGCTTCCATTTATTTTTTGGATTGTGACTTTCATCCTAAACCCTAAATTTTATTATGTATATCATTCTATATTAGATCTTGGCATTTAAAATACTAAAGAATACACTCTTTAAACAGTATAATGTTCAAATATTGTTAATAATAGTGAGGACTTCTTTTACACTCCTAGGTCTGAAATAAGATTTCAACTACAAAAAAAATAGAATAGGCTTAATTATATAAGGTTGAGTGTGTGGATTAAATTACCTAAGAAATATGCAAATTATTATTTAGAGATAAAATTAAATGGGAATACATTTAGACTAGTATTCATTTAATAGTATATTTCTTTCCATTTACCATCACTAGGTACTGAATAAAGTCTATTGAAATCTGAATTGCAATAGTAATATTAATCTATAAAATGAATCAAGAAGTACAAGCATTTTATTTGGCAAACGGAGTAAAAGCAACACTTCTGTGAGTGTGTTTTATACAACAATGATACCACTGGTTCCAAGAAATATTCTGTGAAGAATATAAACAAATATGCATATTCCATACATTTGAAAGTCCTTCAACAAATAAAACATACACTTTCTTTCAAACCAGATTATTCCAAAATTATTGGGAGATGGTAGGGGTCATTTCATAAAATTTATTTTCATGAGATGTTTGAGAAATTGAGAAAATTAAAATTATTCAGCATTAGCATTAATTCTCTAATGTTATATAATTATTATAAGCACATGCATGGAAATTTAGAATTAAATACACATGTTTTTCAAAGAATTGTATCACATAAAGCACAGACAGAAAAACAACAGTTCTTAGAGGACTACAAAGTCTAAAAGATTTCATGTTATTGACCACCATATGATATAGAGGCAGGAAAATACAATCAAATATAAATTAAGACTATGTATTTGGTTATTCTAGATAATAGAATAAAATTTAAAAATACAACATATATTGATGAATAAAATCTAAAATCAGAAACAAAAAAAAATTATGACCTTGCTAAATATTGTGAAAATCAAGCAGCATTCACCATTAGTTTTACTTCTTTGTCAAAGAGAACAATAACACATTACAGGGATATTTCAGGCAGCTTGGCTTTTGCATAATGTATGGCATCATGTTATTCATCAGTGTGCATTCTTTGCCAATCAATGGGACAGTTTCCCATTGTGTAGTTGTGAAAAGGAAGCCTGAATAACTGGAAATAAAAAACAAAGAAAAAAAATGGATTTGTATAGAATATTTGTCAAAAAGTACCAAGAAAATAATGTTTTATTTTTTAACATAACATCTATGGTTTAAAGTCAGTTCTCATCCAGTCTTGGGTTCTATAAGATACAGTATCCAGATCATCACCTCGAAAATTGTTTTAATGTCTCTTTAATATCAGTGAAATTGAGAACAAAGCCTGTCAAAATATTTTTCATTTATGAAAAATGTATTTGAAGATTTTAAAGGTAACTAACTCTACAGATAGGAAACTTTGATTTTTAAAGTCTATCTTTAGTGTTCAGGTATGATAAACTATACACTGCATTGTAATACATGATCAAAACAAGACTGAACTTGGAAAAGGAAAAATTCCTTTTAGCCAAGTGGCTCTTACCTTAGGTGAGTTTCCCTTCAGATTTGCCACATTGCTAGATTTTATATTTTGCCGAAGTAACTGTGTTTCAATATTCCCATACAGGTATGTTCCAATATTCCCACCTGCATATTCCCATACATGTGGGAATAATGAAACACAGTTACTGTGGTAAAATTCTAAGTTATGAATTTATATAACTATTGCATAAAATACAAAGTCTTTTAAAAATTTGCCATGTACCATGCAAGTATAACTTGTATGTGGAGTGTGCTTATTTTTTCATTAACATTAACATCTATTGTTATGCAATATAAAACAGCATTCCTTCATTTATTTTTACTAAAATCAATTTGGCAAAATCTACATGCATTATAGACAACTATAAAACATTTACAGATTTGTATGTTTTTTTTCTTTCACTCTATTTTAAATCTGAGTCAGTTTTTTCCTGGTCCTTTTGTGATTCCCCAAAGCATTGTGAAAAAAAAAAAAAAGAGAGAGAGAACTCAGAATAACTCCAATGGCATTCAATTTTTTTTTTTTTTTGTAATTTTGACTTTCAATTCATGCCACCTTTTAATTTTTTCTCTTAAAAGGAAGATATTTCTTTTTTTTCTACTTTTTTATTTTTATTTTTATTTTTTTTTGCTGCTGCTGTTGTTGTTGTTACAAATTCATGATATAAAGATTTCATGAAATAATCTGGACAGCAAACTGCCATGACAAAAGTTTCTCTATATAGCAAACCTACATATGTACCCTGAATCTAAAATAAATTTAAAAAATAATAAATTTTAAATAGATTTCATGACTCATAAGTTCAACGACTGTTAGAAGATATATGTTTAAATTAATTTATAAAATAAATTTATTTTACTTTAATGATTAACATTTTTCATAAATTGTAAACACATCATTATTATTTGTGGAATAATGAAGTTTGAAGGCTGAATATAGCTACATAAATCTTACTGCAAACTAATATTAAGATGTTTCAAATATAGAGAAGCAGAAATGTAATTCTCTGGTCTTTTTTTCTTTTTTTCTTTTTTTTTTTTTTTGATTGTTTTCTTCCTTCTGGAAGATAGCAATTGATTCTTAAATAGAACTGAAAATATCCACATAAAAACATTACAGAGGATGTTAATCATACTTAATTGTTTACTCCAGCACTCTTAACCTTTAATTTTGCCAAAAGATCAATGTGTTCCAGACTGAAACAATTCTGAGTTCCTAAACTTGAACCCTAAAATGAAAACAAACATGTACAGAACCAGAGATTGAGAAATAAATAAACTGTTATTCTTATAAATGAGGCAAGTAATGCATAGAGGTCATGCAGAAATCGCAGTGGTAATCAGGGCTGTCAGAAAAGATTTAGGTGGTTTAATATACTGTATGAGAGGTTCAGAGCAGTTTGAGGGTGAAAGAATATTGAGGAGGAAATGAAATATAAAAATACCTTTGAGGCCAGGCGTGGAAACTCAAGCCTGTAATCCCAGCACTTTGGGAGGTTGAGGGGGTCGGATCACAAGGTCAGTAGATTGGGACCATCTGGTTAACATGGTGACACCCCGTCTCTACTAAAAATACAATAAATTAGTCAGCTGTTGTGGTGCGTGCCTGTAGTCCCAGCTACTCGGGAGGCTGAGGCAGGAGAAACGCTTGACTGGAGGTGGACGTTGCAGTGAGCTGAGATCGGGCCGCTGCACTCCAGCTTGGGCGAGAGTGAGAGAGCGAGACTCCATCTCAAAAAAAAAAAAGAAAAAGAAACTTTGAAAAGTTTGTGAGGCCGGGCGCGGTGGCTCAAGCCTGTAATCCCAGCACTTTGGGAGGCCGAGACAGGCGGATCACGAGGTCAGGAGATCGAGACCATCCTGGCTAACACGGTGAAACCCCGTCTCTACTAAAAAATACAAAAAACTAGCCGGGCGAGGTGGCGGGCGCCTGTAGTCCCAGCTACTCGGGAGGCTGAGGCAGGAGAATTGCTTGAACCCAGGAGGCTGAGGTTGCAGTGAGCCGAGATTGCTACGTTGCCCTCCAGCCTGGGTGACAGATCAAGACTCCGTCTCAAAAAAAAAAAAAAAAAAAAGAAAAGAAAAGTTTGTGGTAGATGATATATAATAATTTATAAGGCAGATCTAAGTATTGCAATTCTTTTAAAATTTATTTTACCTGGGGCACAGTGACTCACACTTGTAACCCCAGCACTTTGAGAGGCCCAGGCAGGCAGATTACTTGAGGTCAGGAGTTGGAGATCAGCTTGGCCAACATGGTGAAACCACATCTCTACTAAAAATACAAAAATTAGCTGGGCATGGTAGTGTGCACATGTAAACTCAACTACTCAGGAGGCTGAGGCAGGAGAATTGCTTGAACCCAGGAGGCTGAGGTTGCAGTGAGCCGAGATTGCTACGTTGCCCTCCAGCCTGGGTGACAGATCAAGACTCCGTCTCAAAAAAAAAAAAAAAGAAAAGAAAGAAAAATAAAGAAAGAAAGAAAGAGAAAGAAAGAAAGAAAGAAAGAAAGAAAGAAAGAAAGAAGAAAAAAATTTTTTTCATTGCTGAATGGTGCTGTTGAAATGAAAAACTATATGCAGTTAAAATAACACGTGGCCCAGGCTTATATTCAGAACATATAAAAACAGCAAACATTTACTGAGTGTTCGCCACTTTAAAATCAGGATGTAATGTAATACTCAGGGGATCTAATGTAACGTGATAATCATGAAGTTATATAACTTGTCCAAGAAGACAATCTACTAAGCAACAGCTCTTGAATTTGAACCCAGGTCTGTCATATTTAAGCCTTTTCATTTATTACATGCCTGCTTTTCAACTTATATAAGTTCACTAGGCATTCTAATTTACATAAATGATTTTAAAGAAGTACATATAGATCAAGTCTGCATTGAATTTAGAATCTTCATTATCTCAACTGTACCGACTCTGCTTGGAAACTATTTTACGTTTGTTGCTTAGTTCTTTCCTCTCTGCCATTTCAAATTATTTCACCCATGTTAAGCACCACAGTCTACCTTTTTTCCTCATTATCTGAAAATGGTTTTCATGACCAAGTAATATTTCATCTTCCTTCCATCCCTCTGGGTCTTCTTCCTCTTCTGAGGGTTTTTCTTTGTTTTCATAAATCATATTATACTTCTAGCATAGGTGGTTTGTTTCTCATTCTAAGCACCCTACTTGTGTGACATCAGTGTCACTTACGCTCCATCTCCAGCCCAGTCCTAAACCTGTGACTTCTCCTTCCAGGATCCTCATGTTCAAATGGAAACAAAATTTAACCTAGTGTTCCAACCAAAAACTAAAAATGATATACATTATCCTGTATCTTCTTGTTTTCAGATATTTAATCCTAAGTCCAACTTTACTCATTCAATCTCTTTTATATCTCTCAAGTCCAGTTCCATGACTGTCCCAATACTTCTGTTGGTAGGCCATGCTCTTCTCTCACATAGAGTAATAACTTATTGGTGATTGGTGTTCCTGCTTCCTCATGTCTTCCTCTACAGTTAATTCTTTATCCTACAACCAAATTTAATTTATTTTTAGACATAAATCATATCAGGTTATTGAGAAAACAAAAAACAATTGGACAGTTTTATTCTTTGGGGGGAAAATAAATTCTTTAATGTTGTTTATTAGATTTTTTCAAAATTTGACCCTACCACAACTTCTGAATTTCTCTACAATGTTCTAAGAGGAGAGCCTTAAGTAATCCTGAATATCTTCTAGTTTCTTCTCTGAGCTTTTGAACATAACTTCCTTTTTCTGAAACACCATTTTCTTGCTTTTTTCTTTTAACTTGCCTAAATTTCATTCATTCTCCACATCTGTAACTCTTAGATGCCAATTCCCAAGGAGGCATTAATGACCTCTGAAAGGGTTTAGCTTTCCTATCTATATATTATGATATTATTCTGTGTTCTCTCTACTACAAATCTCATTATTTTTATTTTAATTATTTATTTTATGTCTAACTTTCTTAATAACGAAAACTTTTGAGGAAGCAGAATATTTTCTTATTATTTTGTTTTCATATTTCTAAAGTATAAAATCTTATTCATGAAGTTGTATCTGAGGCCAAAGGCATAGAGGCTGTAATAGAAAAGCAAGACAAAATTGTAAGAGATCTTTTATGACTGTTTCTATTGAAAAGACTACAGTTCTGGTATCAGGAAACTGATGAGAATAATAATAATAACAATAATCCTTATTTTAAAGCAAACATGACATTTGAATGTTGACATTAGAAGGTGCTGATAGACAAAAATTTATAGTTAGCACATAACAATATATTTGCCTAGCATCAGCAACATAGAAGTCAAATTTTAAGTACAAATCAACAGGTGATAAACACCAAATTAACCTGTAAAGAAAATAAGGAAAATGGTCTGATGTGGTCACCAATAAAGAGGACATGTTTGCAGACCAATTGTGACACATTCACTTGTGAATTCAGAATGCTCAGATAAATCAGCAATGGATAGAGAAGTTAATTTCTCATCCGTGGATTCATTGAAATACTTTGCTTTGATATTGTGGCTACACTAGTACTCCCAGATTTTTTGTGTAACATAGGGGAAACTTGAGACGAGATTACATTAAGGAACCATTCTTCTGTAGGTAATTTTCTTTTTCTTTTTTTTTTTTTGGGGGATGGAGTTTCACTCTGTTGACCAGCCTGGAGCAGTGGCATGATCTCAGCTCATTGCAACCTCTGTCTCCCGGGTTTAAGCAATTCTCTGCCTCAGCCTCCCAAGTAACTGGGATTACAGGCACGTGCCACCACACCTGGCTAATTTCTTTTGTGTGTTTTCTGTATAGATGGGGTTTCAGCACCTTGGCCAGGCTGGTCTTGAACTCCTGACCTCATGATCCACCCACCTCGGTCTCCCAAAGTGCTGGGATTACAGGCGTGAGCCACCGCAACCGGCCGGTAATTTTCTTTAATCAAGGCTTTCTGGAACTTGAATGAGAACATCAGAATTTATTACTCAATTTTATATTAAAATGGGTTGAACTATTATTAGAGCTGAAACCATGTTTGCTTTTAAGGAACCACTAATTGAATCCTCACACTTTTAAATTTTATGTCAGTACTCATAAGCGTAAGTCCCAAATGTGGTCTAGAAGGCAATTGTTTTATTCAATTGAGCTTGCAAGTTCTACAAAGGTAGTTTTGGGATTAGTTTCATTGGTGTTTTCAATAAGCTAGCAAAATTGGGGGAAAATACATATGTCTACCTTTGTTAGAGTGCAGGCTTTCCAATGAGAGTAATTTTGTGTTTTTTATTAATTCTTCTATAAAGTAAACTCTAACTTCAAAAAATAAACACAATAATAAAATTTTGTAGGACTCTAACAATGTTATTTAATCTTTATGTTTTAAAATAAATTTGTAAATTGAGGTCCTTAGATGGGACAGGTGGCTACCAACTTCAACCGATTTACAACACGCATCACTAAAGGCATCATCTGTCCATCTATTATTCCCACTACTACGATATTTGAATCTAGTTTTGTGAACAGTATACTAGATTGTCTCTAAGTTTCTTTCTAGCTGGAAAGTAGTCTTCATATGATGGAAAAGATAGAAGGATGACGTCTATGTCTTCACATGAAAGAAGATGACAAGGCCAGGCAGCTCTCTGAGGTCTCTTCTTTTCTGTAAGAGCATTTTATATCCTTCCTATAAAAAAGGGACATGTTAAGAGAAACAAATAACACACATGATCAATTGTACACACACTCACAAAACTTCCATTTATAGTAAGAGATTTTTTAATGGCTTAAAATAAGAGTAATGTGTGACATTGCTGAAGTGGGAGTTGCTGACTCCATAGAAAATAAGTAAAAAAAAAAAAAAAAAAAAAAAATAAGAGATAAAAGCTAGTAGGCAGAGTTATAAGAGGGAACAAAAATAAAGGGAAGCAGCCAGGCATGTTGGCTCATGCCTATAATCCCAGCACTTTGGGAGCCCGAGGCTGTTGGATTTCCTGAGGTCAAGAGTTCAAGATCAGCCTGGCCAACAAGGTGAAATCCCATCTCTAAAAAAATACAAAAATGAGTCTGGCGTGGTGGCATGCACCTGTAATCCCAGCTACTTGGGAGACTAAGGGAGAAGAATTGCTTTAACTCGAGAGAGAGAGAGAGGTTGCAGCGAGCAGAGATTGTGTGATTGCACTCCAGCTTTGGTGACAGAGCAAGACTCCATCTCTCTCTCTCTATATATATATAATAATACAATAAAATAAAAGGAAGTAAAAATGAAGGAAATGCATAATAAATAAGAGGTAAGATCAAAATAAATTTATTGCAAATTTATTTGGACAAGTCTATTTTCAAAATCTACAATCACTCATAGATTCCAGTTTCTTTTACTTTGCTGATATCTTAAGTGATGAATGCATAAAAAGCTTGAACCCAGGAGGCGGAGATCACAGTGAGCCAAGATTGCACCATCGCACTCCAGCCTGGGCAATAGGAGTGAAACTCCATCTGAAAAATAAAAAAGGCATTGCTTGGAGATGACAAGTATGAGGGTGGTGATTATGACGATAAAGATATGAAGAAGAAAAAGGAAAAGAAGCAGGGGAAAAGTGAGAACCTTTTAATTTTCCATAAGACAATGCCAGCTATTTAAATCCATATTTACTATTGCATATCAGCATGCCTAAATGAGAGAAACTATGTCTTGGTCCATTCTGGGCTGCCATAACAAAAATAACTTAGAATGGGTAATTAAAAATAAATAGAAATTTATTTCTTATAGTTCTGGAAGCTGGGAATTCCATGATCAAGGTACCAGGAAATTTAGTGTCTGGTGAGGCGTGTTCATCATAGATGGTGTTGTCTAGGTGTCTTCATGTGATGTAAAAGAGAAAAGGGTGAGGTCTGTGTCTTCACATGAAGAAAGATGACAGGGTGAGATGGTTCTCTGAAGCCTTTTTCTTTTTTTTTTCTTTCATAAGGGCATTAATCCCACTCACAAGGGCAGAGCTCTCTTGACTTAATCCCTCTCCAAAAGTCCTTACCTCTTAATACCATCACAATGGGGATTAAGTTTCAATATGAATTTTGGAGGAACATGAACTTCCAAACCACAGCAATCTACAAACTTCAATTTGTGTATAAGTAAAGCAGTCCTGGCTCTCACTCCAGAGCAGAATGTGTCAGATGGAGATTGTGTGAAAAAGAAGAAAAGCTAGCAGGACATTCAAAGGGATGGAACACAGACAAAATGAATCTACATCAGATGGAAGACCTTTCTAAGTGAGGAAATACTGGAAACAGGCATGAAACTTTTGAATCAGAGCACCCACTACTAATAAATAGAAAGGAAAGTATTTGAAAGGTCATGGGAAAATGGCCAGAAGAACGTATTGCAGAAAATTGGGGTATTTTGAAAATGGATTGTGTATTAGTCAATAGTATATCAATGTCAAATTCCTTTGGTGTGTGATGTTAGTATTGTTGTATAAGAAAATGCCCTTGTTCTAGGGTCTTCAAACTTTTCTGTAAATTATCCAAAAATAAATATTTACAGTTCTGTGTGCCACCTATGTGACTACTCAAGTCTGTTGCAGCACAAAAGTAGCCACAAACCGCACAGGAATATATGTACATGGCTTTGTTCCAATAAAATTATATTTATGAAAACAGATGGTGACACAAATTCAGCCTAGGTACCACAGTTTGCTAAAAGTGAAGCATTTAGGAAGGAAATCACACTTTTCTACAAAATCTACAAAATGTTTTCCAATGCTTCACCCCACAAAAAATTTATACATCTATAGATCATTATTTGTGTGCATGTGTGTGTGTATGCATACACATATACAAGAACATTTAGCACTTGCTGTGTGCTAATCACTGAGTTAGGCACTTGACATGTATCAGCTCAGTTAATCTTCAAGATAATCTCAAGAAATACTCCACTATCATTCACATTTAGCATGTGAGAAAACAGCATAAATAAGCTAAATTAGTTTTTTGAAAGTGACAGAATCGGTTAGTGGTAAAGCCAGTTGAACTATGACAATTTAATTCCAGGGTCTGGGGCATTAACGACTTGCCTTCTCTAGGAACTATATCTAAAATGTGATTTTTAAGCCTATCATTTATTTCTCTTTCTCAAGCTTTGTTTTAATCTCAACTATACAATTGGGAATATACATGAAATTTCTTTTTTAGGTTTGTTATTGCCACGTCATGCACATTTCCTTTTTTGTCTTTAACTCGTTTTATCCTAAGCATCAATAAAATAAAATGGAAGGGGTGTGCATATAATGACTTTCTTTTTTACCTCTTTTTGAGGTAAAATTGTATAATTTTATAAAAAGTCATTGCATCTTGACCCAGTTACTAAGCTCAATGTGAATTAGGTTATTGCTGTTTAATGGACTGCATTCTCTGTAGATGCTCTTGCATTGCCCTTGTATTGAGCTCAGAGGAAAACATCAATTTCTTCCGATGTGACTGGTGCCTTATCAAGATTACTGTGCTGTCTTATGTGTTTTCTCACAAAATGCATGCTGATAGTTATGTTTAATCACTTTACTCAAGAGCACTAAAACTAATAGACCTTGCTTTAAGCACATGAAAATCCATAGCGTCTTTTTTAGAAACCGTGCATTACCTGGCATTGTGCTTGTAAGATAGTATGAATTAATATTAGAAATGCTTACTCTTTGGGGCCCAAGGAGGGGAGAAATCTTTATCAATATCTAAGTGTGTATTTGAGGTAAAGCTTCTGTCCAAAGAGAAATTGTCAACCGTAGTTCAATTTCTTTTAGCTGCTAAACTGATTTAATATATCAGTCACATGAACTCATAAACTACTATGTTATCTAATGCTATAAACTAAAAAATATTAAGGTATAATTAGGCAAATCAGTACTGTGTAGTATAAACATCTTAAATCCAGAGTTCTAGCCATGTAATAACTGAACAACTTTAAGTCTCTTATTTCCATTAGTTTTACTTTACTTTGATAATTTTCTTCAGAACATGCCTATGATACAAATAGAAATCTTATTGTGGTAGGGCGCAGTGGCTCATACCTGTAATCCCAGCACTTTGGGAGGCCGAGGCCGGCGGATCACCTGAGGTCAGGAGTTTGAGACCAACCTGACCAACATGGTGAAACCCTGTCTCTACCCAAAATACAAAAATTAGCCGGGCGTGGTGGCGCATGCCTGTAATGCCAGCTACTCGGGAGGCTGAGGCAAGAGAATCGCTAGAACGTGGGAGGCGGAGTTTGCAGTGAACTGAGATCATGCCACTGCACTCCAGCCTGGGCAGCAGAGCAAGACTCAGTGGAAAAAACAAATAAATACATACATACATACATAAACTTATTTATCTGTGAAATATTCTTTAAGAAAAATTCTTCTTGTACATATCCAAAGAATAAGCAAAAGAAATATTAAGGTTTTATTTTGTGTCCTTATGAAAAATTCTTCTTGTACATAACCTAAGAATAAACAAAAGAAATATGAAGATTTTCTTTTCTCGTGTTCAGAAACATAAGCCAGCCCCAATCCAACTTTGTATTTCATATTTCCAGCATTTTTAAAGGCTAATGAATACGCCATTATGTTTTTTAATATAATTAGCATGAGTATTTTTAATATAATTAGCATGACAAATTTTATGAGTATCAACTGTCACTTCAATGGCCTAGAAATTCAAACTTTCAAACTCTCACAGTTCACTCTTTCAAGCTTTAGAGTTTGTCCTCCGTGGGTGGGAACTCAAGCTCATACTGTGAAACTGCACTCAAAGAACATTCCACAGGCTGAGAGTGCCAAATACTAGCTCAAGGGATAATTTTCTTGTCTGGAACTGAGCCCCCAACACCACAGTTAAGAGGGGAGGGATCTTTGTGGAGCAGGAACCCTCAGTAGAAAATGTTTCCAGTTATTACCCTTCACATCGTATAAGTATGACAAGGCCATTTAGCATTTGGAGATGATTAAGTTTTCACACAGTTTTCTTCCATGCTACCTTCTGTTTTCCTTCATTTTAAACAAAACAGCTGCTCCTCCATTTGCCTCTTAAGGCATTTGGATCATCAAACAGGCATTTGATCTCACATGCTGGTACTCATGGGTTTTGCGGTAATTAAAGATGATAAGGTGAAAGTGAGATAGAGAAGGTCCAAACTGTTCATCGAATAGTAAGACTGTGTATTCCTCAAAATAAGCAAATGCAGTAACTTTAAAGTACCCCCCTGACACTTTGAAGTTTGTCTCTTGTACTGGCAGGTCTAAAATGAGACCCAGCCAAGACAGGCATTAGCATGTCAAAGAATAAGCTTCGTTTACACTGTGAGGACTGTATTTGAAGACAATGGTGTGGTACTCTGGAGGCAGCTGAAATGTGTGCTGTTATTCCAGATGTGCATTGTCTCTACTGAAATACAATTTTACGGTCATTAAACATGTTAAGTTCATCAAGAGATAATTATAGCTGAAAGCCTGTCAGATGTGCTTCAAAATCTTGACAAAATATTTGCCTATTGATTAGCTTATTGATTTTTATTACCTAGGAATTGGACTGCTATTTACATGTTTGTTATAATCAAAGGAATTGATTAGCCTTGACCAATGTTATTATTAAATATTATAGAGAAATATTTTAGTGTCAAATATCCGTAGCATTATATCTTAGCGTAGTAATTGCAAGTATTACCTCTTTCTTTTCTTCCTAGAAATGTATGTCTAAGTGGTTTTTTTTTCACATCTAGAATGTATGTGTAGGTAGTTTTTAATCAAGAAAAGCTATTAGGATGGCCAGAAAAAGCAAACACATTCTGCCACAAATATCATGGCATTTGCTAGATATTTTTATTTAAGATAACATTTGCCTCTTTGGCTTAAACCTTCTTTGTAGCTGAATTGAGTAATAGTCCTAAGAACTTAGGAAGTGAACTGCTAAAACAAAAATGAAAAAATAATGGGAAATTATCCTTTAACCCAGAAACCACATTTTTTAAAATTGTAAAAGGAAAAGGTGATCTTAGGAATTCAGAAAATTCCCAATTATTAAAAATAAATGAACTATTCCTCTGTTAACCACATCTTAAAATCCTGCTATTTCCAGAATCTAAGCTAATGTAATCATCTACCGTGCCTGTACTCCTCAGTCAATCAGCCCTCCTGAGTAAATAAAAGGAATCTTCAATACTGTCTTGATGTATTCCTGACAATTGTATCACTTGCTCCTCTATGGCTGTAGTTAGGAAAACAGTCAATTTCTACTTGGAACTAAATGCTATGACATGTTTTGAGGAGACAACACTTTATATTAGAAAATAAAAAGGCAATTAACTATAATTTTCTTAGAATCTTGACATTTTATTGTTTAAGTATTTTTTCCTTTGTTTGGTTGTTTTTTTCTTAAAAAGAAATATTCTTGCACCTAACAGCAAAGAAATAACTGTCAAACTCACTGAATATCAAAGGGCACAGGGAAAATGTAGTTTTTTTTTACAGTACTTCCGTTTGAAGTTAATGTACTATAATTTTCCTGAGATCATGCAACCTACCTCAAATTTTATTAATGATATACTATCTTATCTACCAAATATTATCATGTTTTTAAGCTTTTAATGTCCTCTGTAAGACTAAATTATTATGTATTTTCTGTTTGTTTTATTCTAGATACTTCAATGTGAGTTCAGAAAACAGCAACTCTGATGAAGAGAAAAATTAGAGGGATGTAGAAGAAAATTTGCATGACTTGATTAAGATTTATTTTCTAAGTAATGTAAGTAATAGAAAAGAAAGCACGGTTAAGAAATATAAGTAATAGGAACCAAATACAGCTAAATTGGCCAAAATGGAGAAATAATGGAAAGAGGATAGCATTCTATACACTACAAAGATAAAAGAAAAAGAAAACTTGGGGAATGAAAATACCTGGAAGCTCTTTGGATATCAGAAGTAGATAGACATGACTTTCCTTACTCTGGTATTAGGATAACTGTACTCCAAGGCTCCCAAGTGTCTATGTTTTATTGCACATCTTTTCAGAGAGTGGTCTAACTTTGTTTATATACGAAACTCTGGATAAATCAAATATGTCCAGAAGCACAGGGTTAAAAACCACAGTCATGGTTGTGTCAACCCACTTTTGTATAATAAGTACATCCTCAGAAAAGAGAAAATTAGTATAAGCCTTAGGGCCATAACAAGCAATTGTTTTCTACATTTTTTCATATTTTAAATGTAATATAAAATAATGTATAGACTATTTTATGTCTATTTTATGTATGGTTGAATTCCATCTTGCCTCTTCCATCATAAAAGCCTTAGGTAACTGGGACTACAATATAATATGAAGACTAATTTTAGGTAGTTACAGAAAAAAAAAATTTATTAGTAAATGTATATAGAAATTTTTCTTTTGGCATTTCCTTTGAGTGAGAAATAAATACATTTATGTTCAAATTCATTGTATTCACAAATAACCTGTTTCTATGGCAAAGAAAAAATGAGAATATATTCAGCACAATTAATATTTATTTCACTTTACAATCTAATTGTATTTTGACAAAATCACCTATTACTCATACACATTGTTCTATCAGAATTTTTGGAAAAGTTTTAATCATGTGTTTTGTCTGATTATAAAAAAAAAATACTATATCCACACTGTTAAAATTTAGTAAGTACAATGAAGTGCAAACAATCTCATTTAGAGAACAATGTTACTATTTTGTCACTCTTTGGTTGTAGTTTTTTTTCTGTGTGTGTGTGTATATATAATATATATGACTTATAATAAAATTATAGTACAGTTTGTTCATGTTTAATCTTTCTTTTTGTCATTTTTCTATAATTATAAGGACAGTTTTCTCATGTTGGTAAAGATTCACCAAATAAGTGATTTTTACCACTACTGAATATTACATCATGCTAATTTACAGATATTATTGATAGTTTCTCCATCATCAAATTTTTCTTTTCTACATTTTCAGTGTAACACATAAAGCTACACTAACTATCTGTGAATTGTTGATCATATCTCTGTTCATAGCTCCCTAATATAGATAAAAAGGAGTAATGAAATAAATTTTGCCTATGATAAATATGTCTATTTAACCCAGTTCCTATCACATCTCTTCAGTCTTCAAAAAGCCATCAGTTTATTTAATATAATTTGAAAATCATTTCCATCAGCTTTATGCATCTTAATAATCTTAAAAGAATTTTCTCAAGAGTTTACTCTGTCATGGCAACGCAGACTTTATGTGTCAATTAAGTCATCTAAACAACATAATAAGTACAATGTCCATGCATCTCTAAGTTTTTTAAACTCAAACTACCAGCTGTAAACAACACTGAGAATCACTCAATCAGGAATTGAGGAGACTCCCTGCTGCTTATCTTTGTCCTCAAAAGCATAATTCCACAAGGCATAGTGTTAGTGGTTGTCAGAAAAAGCCAGTTTGTGACTTCATGTAAGATTTTGTAGTATATACAACGCTACAACGCTAAGTAGTATATTTTCATACATTAGTACAACAAAAGACTTAAAAACCAGTTTATCTAATATTACTATAAAATGTAAGAAAAATACACTGAACCTAGTTAGAAGAGAGGTATTCATGATACAATTTTTTAAAAATTTCTTTAGTTCTTAGGAATTTTTCTTTCTTTTTCACTTATTTTTTGATGTTTCCTCTATCTTCTCTTGATTTTAACAGTGGAAGATGAGTTTAGTTTAACTGTTTGCATACATGAATGTGGTGATGAGTAATTTCAAACATAGAAAATGCCTATGTAACAGGGCAAATGCCCTATGAAAGTCACTCTGTTTTTCTCTACTTGATAAATAACACTACCAAATTCTATTTTGTTATAGAAAAGAAATTGCTTAAGTAACTTAAATATAATACTCTGCCTCCCAGAATTGGTTGAAAATAAACTTTAGTTCAAGGTCCAATGTGCCAGCTATCAGAATATGATAATAACTATTTAAAAAAAAACTTTTAGTTTTTAATACATTATTTTAATTGAGCACTATCTGAATTGATCTTATATGTTTTTTACATTTATCTCATTGGCTTTAAAATTGTATTTCTTAGTTGTGTCCTAGGTGGAACTTCAAGAAGTTCAAATACTAATGTATTCCTATATAAAAATCATTGCTCATTCTAAGCAATTCTCTTCTCTAAACTAAATACGCACTGATAAGTTCTTAGCATTATTTTTGAATTCCTTAGCAACTTGAATCATACCTGTGAAGCTGTAATTGGACCTGATAACCACCTGGAATGGTTGTTTTTATGGGGACTGCTGCTGGGTTTTCTTCTTCAAGCCACAGAAGAGAAATCTAAATTGAATGATAAAAAAAACCCTCTGATGCTGTGTAGTAGCATTCAAGCAGAGAACTATCTTGCTGTGTTCACCTCTCTTTCTCATTTTAAAAGAAAATTAGTGAACTATATCAACCAGAACCCCATGAAACAAGTAAGCATGCTACTGGCCTATGGGGTTTTAGCAACTTTTAAGATAGCTCTTCCAAGAAAAATTAATAGACAGAATTGAGAGTATATAGCTAAGTTAGAGTTTATTTCACAGTTTTTTTATATCAGGGACATTGATTAGGATCTATGAAATTCATTAGTATCCTAAGTAAAAGATAGTGTTATACATACAATCCCTTGAATAACCTAATAAAAATAAATGTGATGATTTCTTCATTAATATTAATAATTGAATAATTTATTTTTCCTTTCATATGGGGGGAACAAAATGAAGCCTTAAGTCCTAGAAAATAACTGATTTCTTTTTTTTTTGAAAATTAGTAGCTTTTTATTTTTATTTTTATTTATTTATATATTTATTTTTTAT
>NW_012115032.1:4002199-4011331 GCF_000951035.1 Colobus angolensis palliatus | reverse complement strand
CTAGGAAAAGGGATTCCCTTCCCCCTTGCGCTTCCCAGGTGAGGCGATGCCTCGCCCTGCTTCAGCTCTCACTGGTTGGGCTGCAGCAGCTGACCAGCCCAGATTGTCCTGCACTCCCTAGTGAGATGACCTCAGTACCTCAGTTGAAAATGCAGAAATCACCTGTTTTCTGTGTCACTCGCACTGGGAATTGGAGACTGGAGCTCTTTCTATTCGGCCATCTTGCTCCGTCCCCCCTCCCTGCCAAATACTCTTTTACAAGGCCAACTTTTTACTTCTTTAAATGTCTGATAAAATCTTTCCAAAATAAAAGGTGGAAAATAAGCACCCACCCACCAAAATCATAACAAAAACAAAGAATGTAGAAAGAGACAAAAAGATTGAGGGGCGAGTATCACTGAAAATAGGAAAATTGCATCTATTCGCTTAGGTTAAAAATTTTGAAAGGAGTACAAATTTCAGTTTTTATGCTACTTATAATTTTATTATCTGTACATGAAGCAGTTTTAAAAATAAAATATTTGTTATTTGCTAAGGTGTTTTATACGGCTTTTACTAAACATATCACAATGAAAATAACACTGAATTAATACTTTTATTGTTCTATATAATGGATATCATTTGGTAAACTATATTGCAATTTAAAATATATTTAAAATTAAAAAACACACACACTAATAAAAATACACAGATACATGATAGAATATTTATTCCAGTTGCATTTAGTTATTAAAAATACTGAACAGAAAAAATTGTATTATATTACCTTCAAGTTTTTTATATTTTTTGACAAAAAGCATTCCAATTCAGTTTAGTCTCCATTTGAGGTGTTACTTATTTTTGGTTCATTTTTAACATTAATAACGTGCTTATAGCAGTTTTTATTTACGGAAAAATTAAGCATAAGGTACAGATTTTCCTTAGTAATCCCTTGCACATCCCCAACACCAGTTTCTTTTATTATTATTTAACATCTTTCATAGTGTAATACAATTTTTATAGTTGAAGAACTAATATTAATATATTATTATTAACTAATTTCACTAGGTTATTTTAGGTTTCACAGTTTGTGTTTTACTGTTCTATGAGTTATGACAAATGCATAATGTATCCACCATGACAATATTATACAGAATAGTTTTGGTGACCTAAAATATTCTGTGTACCAACTCTTCATCCCTCCTTTGCCCCTCCAAGCCCTGGAGATCACTGATGATTTTATCATCTTCATAGTTTTGCTTTTCCCATAATATCATTAGTTGGAATTATATAGTATGTAATGTTTTCAGACTGGCTTCTCTCACTTAGCAATTTGCGTTTAAACTTCCTCCATGTTCTTTCACAGCTTAACAGCTCATTAATTTTTGTAATTGCTGAAATATACCTAGTTGCATGGATATACTGTATTTTGTTTGTCCTTCCTATTGAAGGAAACCTTGGTTGTTGCTATAAGTATTTGTGTGCAGGTTTTTATATGAATATAATTTTAAATGTATTTGGTAAACAGCTATGAGCATAATTGTGGAAATGAATGGTAAGCTTATGGTTAGCTTTATAAGAAACTGCCAGCATGTCTTTTAAAGTGGTTGTATCATTTTGCATTCCCCACAGCAATGAATGAGACTTACTGTCACTCCACATCCTCTCCAGCATTTGGTATTGTCAGTGTTTTGGATTTCAGTCACTCTAATTGATGTTTTGTGGCATCTCTTTGTCTTATTTCTTAATGACATGTGATATTGAATATATTTTAATATGCATGTTTGATATCTGTACAACTTCTTTGGTGAGGTGTTTGTTCACATCTTTTGTCCATTTTGTAATTAAGTTGTTTTGTTATTTTTGAGTTTCAAGAGTTCTTACTATATTATAGATATAACTCCTTCATCAGATACATGTGCTACAAATATAAACTTCCAGTCTGTGGTTTGTCTTTGAGGACCTCACAATAAAAATTGTGCTTTTAATCTATGCTAAATGTTACCCAAATATATGTTGGAATACACTGCACCTGGGGATGGGGGGGTGAAAGAGAAAACAAAATAGTACTCTCAAGGCAAACCACTTGTCCTTTATTATTTTGTGTCAGTGTTCATGCAAAAATGTTACATATTAGATAAAAATAATTGGAATTCAGGAAGTTAGTAATGAGGAGATTTTCAAAATACCGTATACATCAAGCTACATTATTCTTAGACATAGGCAAACACATAGGTAAGAAAGATACATATAGAAAATGGCATTGTTTACTGGAAATTGTATGGATTCAGGAAGTTCTTTTTTCTAAAGAGTTGTATGATCTCAAGGTTTCTATTATCTGTCACATTTTATAATGTTATGAACCTTATAGGTTCATAATCTTATGAATATTTATAACATTATGAACCTTATCGGACTTTTATGAAATCTAACAAGGAAATTCATATAAAGTAAACCATTTTTTTTTAAAAACAGAAGACTTTATATATATAAACATATATATAAGCACATATATATTTATATATACATATGTAGAATATGTATAGAGATATAGAGTATATATAAAAATATATGTGTGTTTATAAGTGTGTGTGTGTATATATATAAACAGATCCATGTTTTTCAAATCAGGTTTATGTGTTTTTTTTCACCCCATCACCCTGCTCAAACATTAAAATTATTCCTCTTCTCTCTCCTTCTAAATTTATATGGTTATAATACATGTTTACATGTAATTTATTTAAAATATGTATACTAATAGGCAAATGGTTTTAATGAGTTTGGGCCTTGATCCCCAAAGACACAATCTTGAATGCCATGACCCTAGATGCTGAAATCCCAAAAGATAAAAATTCCTACAATTTAAATGCCTGGAAATCAAAGTCCTGGACGATCAAAATCCCAAAAATATAATTCTGAAAAAAGTATTTAAAAAGTCTATAAAATATGTTTATTAATAGGTTTACTTCAGAAACATTAAAAATATGGCTAGGAAAAGGGATTCCCTTTTCCCTTGCGCTTCCCAGGTGAGGCAATGCCTTGCCCTGCTTCAGCTCTCGCTGGTCGGGCTGCAGCAGCTGACCAGCCCCGATTGTCCGGCACTCCCCAGTGAGATGATCCCAGTACCTCAGTTGAAAATGCAGAAATCACCGGTCTTCTTTGTCACTTGCACTGGGAGTTGGAGACTGGAGCTGTTCCTATTTGGCCATCTTGCTCCGCCCCCCGAAAATAACTGATTTCTATTAGAGAACTTAAAAGGATAATGTGTATTAACTGAAAATATAAATTTTAGGAAACACTAAACTTTATCTTCAGAAACTTTGTTACTAATATATAAAGAAATTCAGAGGGCCAGGTGTGGTGGCTCATGTCTGTAATCCCAGCACTTTGGGAGGCTGAGGCAGGTGGATCATTTAAGGTTAGGAGTTTGAGAGAAGCCTGGTCAACATGGTGAAACCCCATCTCTACTAAAAATACAAAATTAGTCAGGCATGGTGGTGGATGCCTGTAATCCCAGCTACTTGGGAGGCTGAGACAGGAGAATTGTTTGAACCCAGGAGGCAGAGGTTACAATGAGCCGAGATCTTGCCATCGCACTCCAGCCTGAGTGACAAGCGTGGAACTCCATCTCAAAAGAAAAAAAAAGAAAAAGAAAAAGAAATGCAGATACTCCTATACACTATCTTTTCTTCTGAAAGAGATAAAGTTTGTCACATTTAGGGACCATCCATTTAATCTGGGAAAATCTTGTTATTTCAGTCCTCCTCAGGCTAGCTCAACTAAAGACCCTTCAAAAACATATTCGCCATTCTACCTTCTTCAATTAGGTAAGCACTTTGAAAGAAAGTCTGTGTTGAGTCTCAACTTTTCTCTTCTTCATGACCATTTACTTACCAGCCCATCCATACCCAACCCTGATTACTCACTCCTCTGCTACATATACTAAAAGCTCCTGGGTACTCTGCTCCAATCATTATGGACAGTAGAATTGATCTGAAAATGGTTCCGTTGAAGATCTGACATACATCTTTCTAGCAGGGATGTGAGCACTAGAAATGGGGAGAGTTGATAAGACTGCAGTAAACTTCAATTAATTATTTTCTCTTACTTTGTTTATTAACCCATAGGTCTGAAGTTTGCTTACCATTCTGGTTCTATCTGTCCCCTTCTTTGAAGCACTGAATCTGATTCTATTAGCCCAAATATACTGTGTAGTTCAGATAATATCCTACAGCTACTGGGGACCATATGAATAGTTTTAACAGGAAAATCAGGTAATTATTGCTACATTTTATGCAATCTGTTAGATTTGCTAGACACAGAGAGATTGTAAGCACCATATTATAATGGCAGAAGGAATTAATAAACTATTGCAGTGTGATAGAGAGAAAGATCATATGATTATTTGGAAAGAGATCACCTTTGGAAATTAGCTAGAATGTGATCATTTCCAAACCACTTATTATAAAGTAATATAACAACAGTAAATTAAAAAATGCAAAATGACTCTCATCTGTACTCCACGCTTTCAGAAGGGAAAAGAGGTTTGTTGCTGGATAATCTATGTTAAGAATGAAATTCAGAAAAGTCTATCACAGAGAACTAGTCTCCACTTACTCTTTCACAACTATCTGTAGTTATTTTGATTGTGGGCAGGGAAAGAAAAAAAAAAAAGCCTAGAACCCTCTGGGAATGGTGGTTCATGCCTGTAACCCCAGCACTTTGGGAGACCAAGGCAGAAGAATTGCTTGAGCCCAGACATTCAAGACCAGCTTGGACAATAGAGCAAGACTGTGTGTCTACAAAAAAATAGAGAAATTAGTCAGGCATGGTGGTGTGGGCTTATGGTCCCAGCTACTTGGAAGGCTTTTGTGGGAGGATAGCTTGATCCTGGGAAGTCAAGGCTACATTGAGCTGTAATCAGGTCACTGCACACCAGCCTGGGCAACAGAAAAAAGAAACTGTTTCAAAATAAATTCTCCAAAACCCTAGAAACATAGACATTATTCATAGCAAAACATTATTGGGATACATGGTATGACCTCAGGACTGAAAGCAAAAAGCATGGGGTTGGGTTATCAAGTTGAAATGAAAGACAGTTGTGAAACAATATTGATTAAGAGAGAATTCATCTCAAACATATTATGAATTGATGTTGAGGTGGGGTGGCTAAAGGCTTGCAAATAATAGGAAAATAAAAGTTGCAGACAGCGAAGTGTCTGTTAGTTAACTTAACAGCATAATACATGTTGGAGGCAAGAGCAGAGTGGTGAAAGAATGGATACTTTTTCCTAAAATCAGGAGTAAGGCAAATATTTCTACTCTCACAAATTCTATTCAACATTATACTAGACATTCTAGCAAGGGCAATTAGTCAAGAAAAAAAAATTAAAGGCATCCTTATTGAAAAGAAAGAAGTTAGGCTAGCAAATATTAGATGACTTGATCTTTTTTTTTTTTTTTTTTTTGAGACGGAGTCTCGCTATCACCCAGGCTGTAGTGCAGTGGCCGGATCTCAGCTCACGGCAAGCTCCGCCTCCCAGGTTCATGCCATTCTCCTGCCTCACCCTCCGGAGTAGCTGGGACTACAGGCGCCCGCCACGTCGCCCGGCTAGTTTTTTTGTATTTTTTAGTAGAGACGGGGTTTCACCGTGTTAGCCAGGATGGTCTCGATCTCCTGACCTCGTGATCCACCCGTCTCGGCCTCCCAAAGTGCTGGGATTACAGGCTTGAGCCACCGCGCCCGGCCAACTTGATCTTATATAAATAAAATCTTAAGGAACCAATTAAAAACTGATGACTAATAAACCAGTTTAGCAAGATTATAGGACATAAGATCAATACATAAAAATAAGTTATATTTTTATATACTTGAATGATTATCCCAAATATGAAATTTAAAACAATACATTCTTAATGGCAACAAAGAGCAACGTACATAGAAATAAATTTAAATTAAAACATTCAAAATTATGCTGTAAAAACAAAATATTGGTAAAAGAAATTAATGATCTAAATAAGTGGAAAAATATCCCATATTCATTAATGAAAACTAGTATCATTTAGATGCAATAATCTCACAAACAGAGTTATAGATTCAATGTAATACTAATAAGAAGAATCCTAGCTGACCCCTTAGAAAAGAAATAAAAAATAACAAGCTTATTCTAAAATCCATACGGAATTGCAAGGGACCCTGACTAACCAAAACAATCCTGAAATAGAAAAGCACAGTAGGAGAACATACATATTTCCCAATTTCAAAGCTTACTACAAAGCAGCAGTAATCAAAACAATGTGATATTGGCACAAGGATAGACATACAGATCAATAGAATAGAATTAACAGTCCAGGAGAAAACCCACACACCTAAGGTCAACCAGTTTTTGACTTGTTCAGACCATTCAATAGTAAAAAGAAATAGTCTTCTTACTAAATGGTGATCTGGCAACTTGATAGCCTCTTGCAAAAGATTTAAGTTGGACACTTACCTCACATAATATGCAAAAACTAAATCAAAGACCTACATTTCTCTTAAGACAAATATATATATATATATATATATATATTTTTTTTTTTTTTTGAGATAGATTCTCCACTGTTGCCCAGGCTGGAGAGCAGTGGCACAATCTCAGCTCACTGCAACCTTCACTTTCTGGGTTCAAGTGATTCTCCTGCCTCAGCCTCCCAAGTGACTGGGACTACAGGCATGTGTCACCACTCCCAGATGATTTTTTTGTATTTTTAGTAGAGACAGGGTTTCACCACGTTGGCCAAGCTAGTCTTGAACTCCTGACCTCTGATGATCTGCCCGCCTTGGCCCCCCAAAGTGTTCGGATTACAGGCGTGAACCAGCACGCCTGGCCAAATTTATATATTTTTTTAAAAAAGACATAGGTGTAAATCTTCATGTGCTCACACTTTGCAAATAATTATTACATATGACATCAAAACACATATAACAACAACATCAAAAAAAAAAACAGATAAAGTAGACCTCATGAAAATTAACAACTTTTGTGCTTCAAAAGACATCATCAACAAAGCGTAAGACAACTTCAGAATGGGAGAAAATATTTTCAAATCATATGCCTTGTAAAGGAGTTATATCTAAAATATATAAAAATTGATACAACTCAATAATCAAAGGACAAATACCCAATTTTTGAAAATAGGCAAACAATCTGAATATACATCCTTAGCCAAGAAAGACATATAAGTGGTCCTTAAGCACACAAAATATACTCAATATCATTAGTCACCGGAGAAATGCAAATCAAAACCCCAATAAAATACCACTTCACCCTAACTAGAATGTCAAGTATAAAAATTATCTCATATGTATTGGAGAAGATTCAGAGAAATGGAAACCCTCATATACTGCTGTTGGTAATGTAAGATGGTATGACCGCTTTGCTTTATAGTTTGACACTTCTTCAAACAGAGTAACCATAAGTCCCAAAAGTTTGAATCCTAGGTATGTATGCAAGAGAAGTATCTCTACCTATCTACAAGCACTCTCTTAGCCCCTTAACCTGTTTGGATTTTTTTTTTTTTTTAATCTTACAACCATTTATCATCAGACATAGATAAATACATATACATATTTTTATCATCTAAGATGGTATGACCGCTTTGCTTTATAGTTTGACACTTCTTCAAACAGAGTAACCATAAGTCCCAAAAGTTTGAATCCTAGGTATGTATGCAAGAGAAGTATCTCTACCTATCTACAAGCACTCTCTTAGCCCCTTAACCTGTTTGGATTTTTTTTTTTTTTAATCTTACAACCATTTATCATCAGACATAGATAAATACATATACATATTTTTATCATCTGTTCCCATATACTAAAACCTAAGCACTGGCTGAGTGAGAAGACTTCTTTGGTTCAGCAATATATTCCCAATGCTTAGAAGAGTGGCACAGAGTAGATGCTCAATAATATTTATTCGATGAATAGGGATGTTATATTTTGTAATCCTGGAAAAATACAAGTTAGAAACAATTTCACAGCTTGTGTCACAGCACAGATTGCCTATGGGGTTTGTACTATTCTGTTCTTTGCATTTCTACTTTTTATCTGTGTATATAAAACTTAAGATTTTTATTTTGTTTTGTTTTGTTTCATTTGAAATTATATTATATTATTTGTGGTATTATTAAATGTTAACACTAAATTTTATGTCTATACATTACTAATTTTTAGTTATTTCCATATATACATATTGAAATTTTAAATGTAAATATCAAATTTAAATAATTATTTGCATCAGCTTCCTGAGGTCACAGTTCAAAGCAAACTATTTTTTCTTACTTTTTTGAAATTCTAATCAAGAGGAAGACAATTGACTTAGAGTACTCATTTATTTATTCAATAAACATTTGTTGGGTGTCTAGTATGTGTCAGATACTATGTTAAATTCTGAGCTAAAAGTCAGGTGTATGTAAAAGCATCTAAGTTCTCCTGGGTATCACATGGAGCCATCTAGGACTTTGAAAACCCTGTTGTAAGTTCTTAATTTGTTTGTGGTGTTGTTTTAAAAAATTATCCTTTTTTTAGTTTTTGTTTATGGTTTATTGGGGATACCAAGTGTTGATTTTTTTTTTTGCACTTAACTTAATGAGTTCTCCTTTTTTTGTTTCATATAATTTAATCCAAAATAGATATCTTGCTAATCAGCTTCAAATTTCCACCATTCCTACCCTTCCAAAGTAGTGAATATGAACTTGTAATATAATAGGTTAAAACAAGCATCTCATTATTATGTAATTCATATTTCTATGATTGGAAAGATGACTACACTACTGTGAGTTAATCAATACTTTCTATTCCTTTTTGTGGATGTTTTTAGTTTAGATGTTCATTTGTATGGATTAACTTATTTATAATTGCTCTTTAGTCCATTTTACTAGGATATTTACAATGATTGACTTGGGATTCTAGACAATAGTTGAGAATGTAGTCCAGGCTCCGTGGCTTATGAATATAATCCCAGAACTTTGGGAGGCCCAAGGAAGGCTGATTGCTTGAGCTCAGGAGTTGGAGACCAGCCTTGTGAAATCCCATAGCTACCAAAAATACAGAAAGAAAAGAAAGAAAGAAAGAAAGAAAGAAAGAAAGAAAGAAAGAAAGAAAGAAAGAAAGAAAGA
>NW_012115032.1:3979694-4002014 GCF_000951035.1 Colobus angolensis palliatus | reverse complement strand
AAGAAAGAAAGAAAGAAAGAAAGAAAGAAAGAAAGAAAGAAAGAAAGAAAGAAAGAAAGAAAGAAAGAAAGAAAGAGAAAGAAAGAAAGAGATAGAAAGAGAGAGAGAGAAAAGAAAAAAGAAAAGAAAAGAAAAGAAAGAGAGAGAAAGGAAGGAAAAGAAAGAAAGAAAACCCCAGCGTGGTGGCTCACATCTGTGGTCTCAGATACTCCAGAGGCTGAGATAAGAGGATTGCTTGAGCTTAGGAGGCAGAGGTTGCAGTGAGCTGACGTCGCCTCAATGCACTCCAGCCTGGGCAAGAGAGTGAGACTCCATCTCAAAACAAAACAAAACAAAACAAATACAATACTTGGGACTCTAGACAATCCAACATAAAACCATAGCCAATTAGACAATAAATACAGTTAAACAATAGTGAAACCCTCTAATGCTAGTATTTGTGCCTAGTCTCTCATTTTTTTTTTTTTTTCTTTTGAGACGAAATCTTGCTCTTGTTCCGCAGGCTAGAGTGCAATGGCACAATCTTGGCTCACAGCAACCTCTGCTTCTCAGCTTCAAGCCATTCTCCAGCCTCAGCCTCCCAAGTAGCTGGGATTACAGGCATGAGCCACCACACCCGGTTAATTTTTGTATTTTTATTAGAGATGGGGTTTCACTATGTTGGCCAGGCTGGTCTCAAGCTCCTGACCTCAGGAGTTCAACCTGCTTCAGCCTCCCAAAGTGCTGGGATTACAGGAATAAGCCACCGTGCCTGGTCGCCTCTCATTTCTAATTAGCCTGATAGAACTGTTTCTTTGACAGACTGAAGATTTAAAAAAAAAAAAAAAAAAAAAAAAAAAGTGTTTTATTCTTCTTTCAGTGAACACCATGTCATTTATATGGATCTCTGTAACCAGCCCACTTACGACTTTATACTTCTGGCTTAAAGTGGCCAGCCCATAAGATTTACATTATTTTGGGCGACAGTGTTGCTTTGAATCATCAGGCATTTTAGCATGTGCAGATTTGCCAGATGTTCCTAGAGCATTCTCTGTGACCTGTAAGCCACTGTTTTTACTTCTTATCTGGCTTCAAATAATTATGCTTTTCCTTGCTATTATTTACCCAATACAGTATGTCTTTGCCCAAACCCTCACATATATATACACATTTTTGTTATCCCAAATAGCACTGCAGTGCACCATTCAACATTTTAAAAACTATAGTTTAATTAACTTTTTACACAATGTATCTCTTACCTCAAAATATAAAACTGACAACACAGCCTATATATTATAACTTCATCATCATATACCCACATTTTATTTTGGCATCTGACTTTCTTTTTCTATAATCATATAACCCTTCCATGTTATTATATTATTTAATATCAAACAAACTTGAATTAGCCATTTACATTACATTAATTTTCTGTAGGGGCTAAAACTTTCACAATACATGAATAAAAATGTGGATAATTTTTACATGTCAGATATTCTCTTCAAACATCGTTTTTATGTATTAATGTTCACAACCTTCCATATATGTTTATATGTAGATATATGTGTACATAGAAATGCACACATACTATTATTACCTCCATTTTGAAGATGCAGTAAGTACATAGATTGGTTTAAATAAATGCTCAGCATTATACATGATTATTAAGTTTGAGAGTCAAGATTATGTCCAGGATATCTTCTTCAAGAGGCCATGAATTACCTCTCATTTAAACTCTAATATTTTGTGAGGCTTGATGGCTATAAACGGGAAAAGGATGGCATTCTTATTTACTGCCACAAAAAGTAACATTATAAAATGAGGTAATTATCTAGATGATTTGTTGACAATTTTGTAATTAATTTGTATTTCTAAGCAAGGAGTTTTTACAGAGAGAATTGAAGGAGTCACTCTCTGACATTATTTTAAGTCAGTGGGATTATTATGTTTTTTTAGTATACCTGCAGTTAAAATACTGATTATTTTTCTTAACCAAGGTCTATCAACTTAAATAGTTAAGTATTTCAATAAACCAATCATTCTATCAGGCATATTTTTTGCTTTTAGAGCCCATTTTCATCTGTGTATTTGAGTATTCACAAGATATTGGAAGCCTGAAAGATTATTTACCATTAAATTGTGGCCAATGGTTAGTTTTGACAAGAAGAGAGGAATGTATGGATGGAGGCTTATTTTGGCTCACATGAAGGCAAGCATGGGATATCTAAAGAATGATCTTTAGTAGAAATTAGAAGTTAATAACTTACATTCATAAGGCAACTTATCTTTAAAAATGCATTCATCTATTATTTTATTTTTGTTATTCTATTGTAGATAAATAAACTATGATTCAGAAGAAATTGATTGGAAATTAAGGACTTACTCCTTATGCTGTTTCTACTTTAACACAACAGCTTCTATAAACAAAATCTGTTCCACTACATTATCTTTTGAGGATACCGGATGGATACATACAACTAGGGCTTTTAAATGAACATATTTTTGAGTGGTCACTTGCATTTTTATCAGCTCAGCATCCAACCACCTTTCTCCTTTAATGGGCAATGAAATTGTGTGAGCCTTTCTTCAGAAACGAAACACTGCTTTCTCTGTAAAACCCAGTGTGTTTAATGTTTTCTCCACTACACACTGGCAGCTAGACATGCAAACTGTACATGGTCAGTTGGATATGTTGCCAAGATTTTGAATCTGGTGGAAAAAGAAAAAAGGGTTAGAATGTATTCAAGCATGAATCAGTATGATCCTGGTAGAAAAATATAAAGTGTTGGTATCCATTGTTAGCGTTGTAATGATACTCAAGGCCAGTTGTGTCCTATAGTAGTAAAGTAATGATGGTGGAGTGAACAATAGTTACTGCTCAAACCGGTAAGGACTTAACTTGGCAGTTTAGGGACTCTTAACTACTGTTCTTTTCTGCCTTGTTCCAATACTTTTTCCTTCATTTCTGTGAGTCACTCAAATAAATTCTGATTATAATGACTATTTTCTGATTACATTAGCCAGAATTGGTCTCAGTTTATTACAACCAGTGTCCTTGACTAACAAAGCTTTGTTCCAAAGATAGAAATGTAGGCAACACATCCTCAGAAAAAATTTGAGTTAACTGGAATTAGTTATATGACCTGGTGGGGACAAAAAGTAGTTGAAATTGTATAATTATTATCCTTCGATGTTAACGTTCATAACTGTGATGCACACTAGATAGAGAACCAGTAGATGTATATATTGCCTATGGTCCCCTAGAATGCAATATTCATTCAGGGCAAGTTTGACCAGATGTGTCATTCACATTGCCTTTGAAAACACTGGCCCTCCCACTCTAGCCTTTTAACATGCAAATGTGAGTGGCCATGATGTCCTGCACACATGGCCTTATCTGAGGGCTGCCATGATACATGGCACATGTGGTGACAAGAAGAGGGCAAAAACTGCCATATTGGGTGGACCTGGTTTCTAGCCTCTGGCATTTGCATATCAATGCCCTGCCAGTCTGGTTTTTCAAGCCTTTTTCTGTTAGAAAAGAAATGGTTTGGGATCATTTTTTGTTAAAGGAAAATTCCACCAAGAACTTTTACCCTTTTTAGCTGCCTAAAAATTGTTTCTTTATGACTTCTGTATTACTTCCCCCACTCAGGAGAAGTAATAAAAAGTAAATAAAACCTAAATAAAAATAAAAAGTAACAAAAATCTAACTGCTGCTAGGGAGTGTTGGATGATGATTGTTTCTGGCTACTTCCTACTGAAAAGGGGCATCATGTGGGGGGACAGCAGTTGGGCCTCCTCCTGAGGTTGATCTCAGATTTCTCGGAAGAATGACATGTCCATGTGTGGCTCTGTCTGCAGCAGCATTTGGAGTTTGATTGCTTCTAGGTGAAAATAGATACATTTCACAGGAAGGTTTAAAATACAGTATTAGAATATGAGCATTAAGATTATCACTGTTAGTGGAAGTCCTATAGACCATAACTATGACAGTAGAGTTCCATACCTGTAAGTTACACTAATGGATTGTAATACTGGGTCATGGCCACTAGATGTCACTGTAAATTACCAGAAACATTAAGTAACTTTTTTTTTCCTTGAGAAAAGCATATACATTTCCCCCTTGACTTGCCATTAGAGAATAATTTTAGGCTTAGGCCATTTTTATAACTTGCAATATAATTCAAATAAATACATTATTGGGTGTCTAAAATAACTTTAGTGTTAATCTTGACAATTCCTTTCCTTTAATCATCAAATTATTTCATAGCTTTCACAGAGTCTCTTCCTACATACTCAAACTTTCTGAATTGTCCCAAACATCCTTCCATTAAGCAACCAGTCACTTCCTTTTAGGACAATAATTTACCATACAAGATCCTTTCTTATATAAAATGTCTTCCTTTATAACCTTCTTTCTGTAGCTTAGAGCACACCATATTAAAATCTTCAATAAAAAGTCCAATCAAACTTAATGATAGTAAAACTTTCATGCTCACTTCCTATCCTATTACTCCTGCTATAAGCAAAACAACTTTGATGAAATCTTTTTTGTAATTATTAATCTTGTTATAAGGATAATAATTAGGCAAAATATTACAGCAATTAGAGTTTTACAACCAGAATTCCATGTTGTGGATGCCACAGTGTATATTCTATTGCAAATAGTAGCATGTCTCTAAAAATTCCCACAAGAGTGGTGTAGCAAATAATTTCCATTTAAAATTTTACTTGCCAAGATATAATATTTCCATTTGAGAATTAACAGAGATACAAATGCAATTCCATAAATAATTAAAATCTTTCTGCAAGTATGCATTAAGAAGAAGTTCTAATATTTGGTGGCAAATTTTGAGAGGAAAGGTAGAAATAATAAAAAGTATCTGGTAAGGTAGTAGTGAGACTGAGAAAGATGAGTAGCCCTCACTTAGTTACTTGTCTTTTATGATTTTCAACTTAAGATCTCCTATTTCTTCACACTGATATTCATGACCTTTCTCTGGCTGTCAGGGGTTGCTCCCTCAGCTTTTCAGGCTTTGACTTCAGTGTGATGTATTCAGAAGTTGATGCCTGTTACTTTTGCTGCCAAGGGGGTTGAAAGAGAACAGTGTAGGGCCCTTCCCAGCTTGGCTCAGGGAAAGAGAAAGAGATGAGGGTTTTCACTAATACCAAATTTCCTGGGTTAAATAAAGGTGGTCCTATTTCCTGGGGTTGGGCTTCTGCTAGTTGTATCAATTCTCGTTGGAAGTGAGCCAGAGAGGTTACATGTTTAACCAGCTCAGAGATTTCCCAATCCAATAGAAAATCATTGGAAATGGAAGGCCATTTATTCAGCATCTCAAAAGGGCTAAGACCTAATTTTTAAGGGGTATTTCTTATCTGTAGTAAGGTCATGGGAGGAAGAGTGACCCAAGGAAGGTGAATTTCTTGGGATAATTCTCTGAGCTGCCTCTTGATAATATCATTGGTTTTCTCTACCTTTACTAGGGACTAGGGTCTACAAGCACAGTGGAGATGATATTCTATGCCTAGTGGTTTTAAGACCCCTTATGTGACAGTTGCCTTAAACAAGGGGCCATTGTCACTTTGAAGGTACTTAGGTAGACTGAACCTGGAAGTTATTTCATTAATTAACATTTTTGTTACCTCACAGGATTTTTCTGTGTGACATGGAAATGCTTCTACCCAGTTAGTGAAAGTATATCTATCCATACTAGCAGGTATTGAATGTCCTTTGTCTTCAGCATGTGGGTAGTCTATCTGCCAGTTTCCCGTGGATAACTTCCTATTCTTTGGGTTTGAGGAGGAAGGAATTGCCTGTTCAGGGGACTACTTTTAAGTCAGATTTCACAAACATTAACAAATTGCTTGATTGTTTTTAGTAAGTTCTCTCCTGAAAACAATCTCTGGGCACATTGATAAGTTTAATCCTTTCCCAAATGAAAAGACTGCTGAAGAATTTTAAAGATTTTCCATTGGCTGGAGGCTGGCAAATGGAGCTTGTCGTCTGACTGTAGACATCCTGAGGGCTGAAAAGTATACCCTAGACAACTACCCCATTCTATTTCTGTAGGGGTGAACTGAGGTTTAATTTCTCTTATGGAACCTTCCCATATAAGAAGGGTTTGAAGTGTGTTAATTTCTTGAGGCTTCCTTGCCACTGACTTAGCTGCCTGATCAGCTAATGTATTTCCTACCTCATCTGTTCCCTTTTGATGTCCCCTACAATGCATCACTGCTATTTCTCATGGAAGGAAAACAGGATAATAACCTGTTAATTTGCTGGTGATATTTTATAGGAGATTCATTAGTGGTAAGAAAATACCTTTCCTTCCAAATGGCAACATAAGCATGGAGAATCAGGAAAGCATACTTGAAGTCACGGTAAATGTTAGCTACATTTCCTTCGCTTCATTCAATCACTCTTGTAAGAACTATTAGCTTAGCTAATTGAGGGCTTATACCTGGAGAGAGAAAGACTTTATTTAGAGTGATTACTGTTTACCCTGCCTTAGGTATTTCTTGATTTACTGGCTGTTTGTTAGCTAAGAGTTCCCCCTGGAGGACAGTAACTCTGCCACATCATGTGGGGTGTAAAATGGTTAAATTATTTTTCAGGGTTAATATGGAGGCTTTCTGACTATCAGAGCTATCATGACAACGGCTTGAAAGCATATGTGAACAGGTCCCCCTGACTGCAACTAAGAAGCTGGATAAAATACTGGATTAGAACTTTTCCTGAGAAGCCCCTTATGGTCCTGCTATGGGAAGAGAGGAGGCCTGAATTAGAGAGGAGAAAAGAGAGAGACTGACTTTAGTGTTTGGAAGGAGGTTTACTTTCCTTCTTTTCATGTCCAGAATCACTCGGGGCTCCTGTGCTGCCACGGCAGTTTGAGCCACTAGAGCCAGGGTTTGAGCTTTGAGACCCATCAGTCACTGGACCATCTGTGAGACTGGTTCTGAGCCCAGTGACTTCCACTTCTGGGGACAGTTTGATCTCCAGTGGTCTCCACCACAGGCTAGACAGGGTCAAGGTGGCTGTTTGGGCATTTCTTCTTAAAGTGCCCTGGCTTGCCATGTCAATAAGAACTAGCAGAGGCACCTCAGGGATCCTGGATCTTGTAAACTTCCAAAGCTGCTACCAGAGCCTCTTTCCTTCTCCTGAGCTTTCGGTCTTTCTTTTGGGCCTCCTCTTGGTCCCTGTTATAAAAGACCAAAGTGGCCATCTCCAGTAGGTTCTCTAAGGTGCTATCTGGTCCTATAGCTTGCTTCTGTGGTTTCCTTCTAATATAGGGAGCTGCCGGTGTCATAAACTTACTCTGTAGACTGAGCTGTCCCTCAACTGAGTCAAGGGATGAGGAGGTGTACTCTATTAGTGCCTCAATTAGCCTTTCCATAAAGACCATAGGATTCTCATCTGACATTTGGTCTATCATGGACAGTTTAGAGTAATTAAGAAGTTTAGTCCTGTTTTTTTTTTTTTTTTTTTATAAGTACTCTAATAGGCACCTTAAGAAGTGCTTCTTTTTCTATCCATCTCCTAAGTTATTGGGGTTCTAATCAGGGTTGTCTACTGGAACTGCTTCTCTTCCTAGGGGGAATGGAGTTTCCACTACTTCTTCATCTTTTCTATCTCCTCTTTTCTCCTTGGTCTGCTATAGGAGACATGTTGCTCTTCTCCATATTTTTCTGCTGCCTGCAAAACTGTCTGCTTCTCAGCTGCAGTGAGGGTCTGATTTAGGAGCAGCATAACATCTCTCCATGTGAAGTCAAACACCTGAGTTACATATTGGAAGGTTTCTACTACCTAGGAGGGTTGTCAGAAAATTGACCTAGGTCTCGGTTTTGCTTGCCTAAAATCTTGTAATGGGAAGAGCGCTTGAAGGGGCCTCAAATAATGGGGATAATTAGATGGTTCTCTTGAAAGTTGCTTCTCTAATTTTAGGAAATTATTCTCTTTGGACATTCCCGATATGATTGCAAAAAGAGCTGGGTTGGTGTTACAATGCTTGCAAAGGTTCAGTAAAAATGCCATGCTCTTGTGTAAAATAAAATGAATTGCTTTTCTTTTCAAAGTCCTAAGGTTAAAGAAGTTCCAGTGTTTCAGAATGCACTCCAGAGGAGTGCAAGCTGAAGATAATCTGTTACCCATCTAGAAAAAGATATGGCAATAAAAGTTTTCTTTTCATCTCCTTCCTTTCTGTGTGACCTAGGGTGGAGAAGAAGATAGTGGGAGTGTACCTCCAACTGTTTTCCCTCCTTAGTTCCTGGGTTCTGGCACTCAGTTAAATCTGCCGCCCTTGGTTGGAGGCATGAACCTCCAAAGCATGGCACCAAAGGAACTAAGCTATGCTCACCCAAGTAGGTCTAGTCCTCTGCCTTTGATTTCCCTTGACTTCCTAGACTTGTGTGACCTGTGTGTCTCCCCAAAAAAATGAATCTTGGGGAAGACTATATAAAAAGCAAGCCTCCTTCAATGGAGGCAATGTGCTAGATTGCCTGATATTATGACCCATGCTACAGTATTTACCTTTAGAAAAATGATTCTGGTTAACTTCCAGACTTAAAATCCCCTTACTCATTAAGTACTGTCTTAAGAGGAGACAGACTATGTTCTTTAAAGGGACACAGGAACCTATGATGATTTTACTGCTGATGGGATAGTATTGGGACTAACATTTGGGTGTGGAGGACATTTACTCCTAATAGTTGAAAGCAGAATTTTCCCATTTACAGAAGAAACATAAAGCCTGGTTTCCAACAGAAAAGCACAAAAAGGAAAAATTGGGAAGCTGCCGTATACTACAGATGACAGCAATATGTCTTATGGAGAGGATTTCTATTTCCACTATGTAGCAATGTTGGTTTAGAAATACCATGTGCTCACAAGGGGGAATATTAGCAAGTAACCTCACTGTCGGGGAAAGGGAGACCTCTTCTTAGAAGAATGCAATGGCATTTTCCTGAGCTATATCCCCGGTTACCACAGTATATTCTGGTCTTGCCTAATAGGATTATTACCCTAGACTGTAAAAATTCCCAAGCATTCAGCAAACAGAGAGGGTAAAAGACACAACCACCATGGACAGAGAAAGAAGGAAAGTTTTATGACAGGATAGCTGGGGATCTTTTAACAATACCAAGAGCAAGCTGACGGATGCTGAGTTCAGTCCAGAAGCCTTTGAATAGCACCAGCGAGTGTCCTGGCCAGAAATTCTCAGTTGTTTCAGAAAGTTTCCTAGACTTGTATGATGACTAAGTTTCCCCATGAAAAGAAATTTATTTGAAGCATGGCCAACATTCCCAATGACCCGTGGGTGCTGAGGTGTTTTCCTTGTTCTCACCAGCAAACATGACATCTGAGTCTTTAGAACAGTAGCCATGAAAAGCTTATCGAGATGGTTGACAGATGCCCATTAATTGATTTGCTTTTGATTTTAAAATACAGGCCAAGAGCCTCAGAATTATCAGGCAGATTTTGAGTTCACTACTCTATTTACCACTCCAAGGAATGTTGTTGGTTTCCCAGCCAATACACCAAAAATGATACGGCTCCAATGACTGGAGAAAAAACAGGATCCTTTGTCTCGTGCAGAGAAATTTATCAGCATGGACACATGTGGAGTGGTTTTAAGGAGGGAAAGTTGAATAAACAAAAAAAGACAGCGGTCCCGTACAGAGGGAGGAAAGCTCCAACTGGAAAATCTCACTTACGGTGGAAAACAGTAAGTTATATTGGGGGGCTGGAGGAGGTGATGTCTGATTTGCATAAGGCCCAGGGGATTGGTTTAACCATGTTTCATTTACATAGCCCATGAAAAAAACTGGTCATCCCACCCTAGCATTTTAATATGCAAATGTGGGCCACCATGATGTCCTGCACACATGGCCTTATCTGGAGGCTTCCATGACACCTGGTACACGTGGTGACAGGGAGAAGAGGATGGGATCCACTATATTGGGTGGACCTAACTTCTAGCCTCTAGTATTTGCATATCAATGCCTGCTGGTCTAGTTTTTCAAACTGCTTTCTGTTAGAAAAGAAATCTTTGGGGGTAGCTTTTTATTAATGGAAGATTCCACCAAGAACTTTCACCCTTTCTAGCTGCCTAAAAAACATTTCTTAATAACTCCTGTATTAATTCTGTGTTATCTGAAACTAGAATCTGTGTTTTTCACTACTACACTATATTACATTATATAGTACCACCCCAGAGTGGCAGGAACCATGCATCCTGAGATATCTGGAATTAAGATTATTATTTTCCTATGAATAATAGGAATCAAGTGGCTGAAAAAAGCTGGTAGCCACTTGAGAAGCCTTATATAAACTGTATAACATGAGCAAGTTCACATATGATAAATAGAATTTACATGTTTGTCTATATTACAAAAACCTGCAGTCCTCCCACACTTAGACATCAAAAAGAAAGACCATACTGTGATAATACTAGACTATAAGATGAAGCTTTCCACACTTCACCAAAAAGATTGTGATCTAAGGAATTAAAGTTAGCATGGACTATCTCATAGTTCCACCTAATGATTCACTCTTCATATTGTTTCTTCCACTTCCTTTAAGTCTAGACTGATTCAGAGATTTTCAGACCTAAGAAAACAATGTTTCCTCTAAGTTTCCATTCAATGGAAAAGAACCCAATCTAAAAAGGTATAAAATTATTACCTAATAATTTTTGGCCTGGCATTTTATTAGCCAAACTGGAAAAAGGAGACTTTATAGTGTGAGGTGATTTATCCTAAATATTTAGGGGAAATATTGTTAGTTCTATAAAAATAGGGACAAGAAAGCATATGAATCAAACCAAGGACAACTAATGATGTGTGGTTTTTTAATATCACCATATCTGGCAATGAATTTAATAGATTGCTACTTTAACTGTGTATAGGAAGTATAGTATCCTACTAAGAACTCAAGGTTCCTTAGAAGGAAAAACTGAATTACAGACAGAATTCAGAGTAGCTGAAACATTGACTACAAATTCTACCTATAGAAATTACTTCTTAATAACTTCTTTATTAAAAATATGTTGTCTGAATCTAGAATCTGTGTTTGTCACCACTATACTATATTATGTTTTATGATATCATCCCAGAGTGGTAGCAACCAAGCATCATGAGATCGCTGGGTCTCATCATGTAAAGGAGGGTAGCTATGATAACCTGCACATGTAGCCTTATCTGGTGGCTGCCATGACACCTGGCACATGTGGTGACAAGGAGAAGACAGCTGGAACCACCATAGTGGGTGGACCTGGCTTCTAGAAACCTGGCATTTGCATATCAGTGACTGCCTATCTGGTTTTTCAAGCTGCTTTCTGTTAGAAGAGAAATAACTTTAATTTCTTAAAGAAATTAAATCTAATTTAAATAAATCTAAAACTAGGACACGAGATATGGATAGTAAAAATTAAAAATTATAAGTATCAGTCATGGATGCAAGCTAGTTCTAAAAATAAGAATGCTAATATCTACTAATGTTTTCACTCTTTTTTTGTGTAATATATATATATATTTGCATATTTTAACAATTATTTTTATGATCGCTCACTTTTCATGTGTGTACACATACACACATACACACCTACTATATATAGATATAGATATTATTGAGGACCTGTGAATTTAGCTCAATAAATTACAAAATAATCGTAAGTTGTAGAGGTTATCAGAAATCTTGCATGTTCAGTTGGAGCTGATGATATATATGATTTAGGGGAGGAATTTGGTGTACATTTGGTTTAAAAATTATGGCTGCATTTTCTCTGGCAAAATTATTTTTTAAGTGTAAGTAAATAAGTAGGGTATAAAAACTGTTTAACAATGAAAGAAAACAATTTAATTAGAAGCCCGTACTTTTTATGTTATTTCATTTGTAGACAAAGTTTCTCTCACTGTAAACCTGAAGGGGGCACCCAGACAGGTAGGACATAACTACCTGATATAGACTTAGCCTATTAGAATGTCCACTCAGAATTTCTAATGTAAAACAAGTGATGCAAAAGGAAGAACACAAAACATTACAGTGTTAAGTGATGGCAGCAGAATATCAGAGTATACGGTGCCAAGTATCAACAACAGTATCAAATAGCAGTTGTAACCATTGATATCCATAGATAATGCCAATAGCAATATCTTAACCATCTCAGTGAGGAATTTAGATTTCACTCTAAATCTCTGGGAAGATATTTGGGCAGTACAAGTCAGGTGATAATGCAATATAACATTTTGAAACCTCATTTTAGTCACCAAGTAGTGAACAGACTACTGAGCATCAAGAATGGAGACAAGGACAGACATCAGTCAGTTCTAATCCAGGTGGATTAAAGTTGGTAGCAATTTATTAAGACATGCATAGTAATTACCCCAGGTAATTCTGGAGGAGTTAATAGAAAAAGAAACTTTATAAATTTTGTAAGCTTTAAAAAAATTGTTTATTGTTAGTAGTGATGGGATGTAAAGTATGAATATAAATGCTTCCTATTTCATAGTATGAAATAAAAGGTGTGCTTAGGTCCACATATGATGTGAACTAATTCACTAGCACATATTAATTATATGCTAAATATGTGCCAGTGACTGTAATAAAATTTGAATATTTGAGATAAGCAATATATGCTTAACAAACCACAAATTACTAGCACAAAGTGATTCACAATGTCAGCACTATTTATCACACTACATTCCTTTTGATAACATCATATCTATGAAAAGCTGGAATTTTTGCAATTGAGAAGAAAAAGTAATTGTAGAAAAGAAGGGAAATTGAAGTACACCCAATTTCTTTGATTAATTCTTTTCTCAACTTTTGCTCTCATATTTTGAAAGTCTTTTTTATTTAGGTTAGTTCTTAAGTATTTTAATAAAATCTGACAATCTGTCTTATAAGAGGTGAGTTTGATCTTATAATAAGTAAGTTTGATATTTATCATAAGGATGAAAATAATAATTTTTTTCTCTCAACTATTTTTTGTTTTCACTGAATTTTTATTTTTGTTGCCCTTTTGCAAAATTGCTGATATTTTTTCATTGCACTGTTTTAGAAATTATGAGATCTATTTCTATTCTTTATGTTTTTCTTAAAGATGATCATGCATATAACTTTATAACATCTATATTTATTTAAATTTTGTCAAATAAAACTCCCCCCCCCCAAACCTGATGGTTTAAAACATTGATTGTATTTTCTCTCTATCATAAAGGTCAGCAATTTGAGCAGCTGTCCTCTATAGAGTATTACATGTAAATTTAGTCATCCAGCCAATCGGCTGAGGGCTAGTTTAGTGGTTGCCTCACCTAAGAGGGTTTGTTTCTACTCCAGATCATCTTCTCTTTTAATAGTCTAGTCCAATGTTCATTACTTGATTGAAAAACAGTTCCTAGAAGTCAGAGAAGGGCACCTTAATTAACATTAAAAAAAATATCTGTTTCAATAATGAGTAAACAAATAAAATGCTCATGTCCAGAGCCAATGTAAGAGAAAGCCACACATAACTGTGGATACAAGGAGGTATAATTCTTTGGAAGATGGGAAGATTTTACTTGTAACTATGATGACATATTCATTGTAAACACTCTTAGGAGTACTTTAACTACATTTCTCCTTCTTCTACATTACTATCTTTGAGATTGTAATGGTTAATTTTATATGTCAACTTGACTGGGCAACAGGAGACTCAGATATCTCATTAAATATTATTTCTGTATGTGTCTGTGAAGATGTTTCCAGAAGATATTAGCATTTGAACTAGCAAGTGGAGTAAAGAAAATCACCCTCACTATGCCAATGAGTATTGTCCAACCCATTAAGGGCCTGAATAGAAGAAAAAGACTGAGAAAGGTTGGATTCACCTCTCCTCTGCATGACAGAGGTAGAACATTGATCTCTTCCCCTTGCTTTTCCTGGTTCTCAGACCCTCAAACTCAGACTGGAATCTACACCATGGCCTCTTTAGCTCTCTGGGCTTTAAACCACACCACCAGCTTTCCTGGATCTTTGGCTCAAATGTGGCAGATCATAAGACTTTTCAGCATTCAAATTCATATGAACCAATACCTTATTTTATATATATATATGTGTGTGTGTGTATATATGTATATATATGTGTATATATATATATATATGTGTGTGTGTATATATATATTTCTATTGTTTTGTTTATCTGAAGAACTTCATAAGATAGAGGTCCACTATTTTAATTTTGAATTTTCAGCCCCAAACTCGGCATTATTATTATGTCATTGTTATTCTTGTTGTTACTTTATGTAGCCCATAAATGCTTTGATTGACTTACACCTCAATAATTCCTTTACTCATATTCTTATTGGCACCTCAGTACTTCTTGAAGGAGCGCATTTTCATAAGATTCTGTAATAGTGCCTCTTTTAGAAAGGTATTTTAGATTTTTTTTGTTTCCCTGTTTTAATCTGAAAATGTTTATGTTTTCATTTTTGAAAGATAATTTTTGGTTACAAAAAATAAAGTTAGCATTCATTTACTTCTAATGTTTTTGAGAATATCATTCCATTGCCATCTAATTTTAAACTAATTGTTCTTTCATAAATGATCTGCATATTGTCTCATAATGCTTTTAAGATCATCTCTTTGACTTTGGTACTCCAAAGTCAAAGAAATGAAAGTAAAATATTCACTTGTAGGCTTTTAAAGAGAACATTTGGTTTTTTGATTAATGATCATTTTGCTAATTGATCTTATAATATAAAGCAATTTTTTTAAAAATAAAAACCTATATTTAGTTTTTTATAATATTCACTCAGAGTCAAATATCTTGACTTACCCTCAGGACTTTGTTTAAATTTTAACAATGAAAGCTGACCCTGAGTATGATCCTGTCATTCACTTCAAAGAAACCTGCGGTGAAAACCAACCAAGAAAACTAATGAGAAACAGAAAGAAAACAATATTATATTACATATATATGCCAAATGCTAAATCCACTGTCGGTTTGTCTATTTTCATGAAGAATGTATTCTTATATGACAGATATGGCTGAGGTATGCTTTTTCTCAAACTGAGTTTAAATACTCTTTTTAAAAAATGCAATAAAATACTATGTGACTATTTGTTGATTTATTTGCATATATTTTTCTCTGCATTTATTGTGCTTCCTATATTTATGATATTTTATGAGTCTGGCATAACTTACAGAACTATTTCTTTGAATATTCTTGCTCCTTCATCTTTATGTTCTCTTGTCCAGAGTATTTAGTTGGAAATATGTGATAGATGTAGTGCTTCTTCATCCTATTTTCCATATTGTTACCAGCAAGTCTTTGCTCTTAGAGCTCCCAAGATGGTGGCCGGCTGCTCCCAAGATGGTGGCAAGCCATTTGTTTGCTGACATGGAGCTCTTGGCCTCATGGATTCTAAGGAATGGAATCTTGGGCCATGCGGTGAGTGTTATAGTTCTATTAGAAGCTGTGGGTCATGGGAGAGAACCGTGGAACCCAGCAAATAGTGTTCAGCTTGATTAGGACAAACCCGGGCACTTAGCTGCACAGGAACAATGACAAACCTGTAGACTGATCGAGGGTGGCAACGGGTGCCTGGCTGGATCAGAAGTGCAGCCGACACCCTGCTGGATCCAGAGGAGTGGAAGTCAGTGGTGGTCTGCCAGGGCAGCGATCAGCAGTTGTGGACAATGAGTGAAAGCTCAGCTCTAGCCAGAAAAAAACGTGGTCCAGAAGAGTGTGCAGTTGCAAGACTTAATAGAGTGAAAACAGGGCTCCCATACAATGGTAGGGAACCCAAAAGTGGTCACCACCACCAGCTCCAATGCCTGGGTTTATATATCCAGATCATTGTCCCTTCCCCTGTGCTCTCAGGCGATAGGTGATTGTCTATTTCTTTACCTCCTGCTTTTAGCCTAATTGATATTTCAGTGAGCTCTCTTTACTAGCTGATTGGTCGGGTGTGAGCTGAGTTACAAGCCCCGTGTTTAAAGGTGGGTGAGGTCACCTTCCCGAACTAGGCTTAGGAATTCTTAGCAGGTCTAGTAAATCCAGCTAGTCCCATCTCTCAACATTGTGTTACATCTATTTTTTATTTTCTATATCCTTGATGCATCCTTGTGATGTATAATGCCTTTAGATTATTTTAATTTGTGATTTTTTTCAATAACCATTTATAATATTCTAACAATGTCACTAAATTAATGTTTGAACTTTATTTCTAAAAAATATTTTAAATCTGATAGATAATTGTAGTAATTTATTACTCAGTTTATAATTTTTACAATAACATATTACAAATCTGATACATAATATGTATAAAGCCCCTAGGAGTCAATATTCACTGTTGGTTGTTTCTAATTATTTGTACTCATAGTTACATTTTTGTTCAGGTGGACCTGGAAATTTTATATTTAAGCTTGTATGCTTTATAACTAATCTAAGTAAATATAATATGATATTTTAAGTATTGAATAAGGAGTCCATTTCTCTATGAGGCAGGAAAATAGAGTGTGGAGGCAGAGAGCATAAAACTGATTAACACTTCAGTTCTAACAGGAAATATCCTCTCCACAGGGCATATAACATAAATGACTTTGTAACTTGACTTCATCCTCTTTATTTACATAAGATGTACCTGAATTAACCAATGGAATCTTCTAGGGGGTAAACTCCCCAAAATTTTGTAATAGGGCCTTTGAGCCCCTATGCTCAGTTCCTCACCCACACTGTTTAGTGTACTTTCATTTCATAGTCAATAAATCACTTCACCCCTTCCTTGTTTTGTTTGTGTGTTTTGTGAAATTCTTTGTTCAGGACAACAAGAACTTGGACTCCCTTCACCATTAACATATTTTGGTGAACCAGCCAGGAGGAAGAGGTAAGCCCAAAGTTTGGGATTCATTTTTCTCCTTTCCCCTTTTCCTTTCTGCTTCGTACAGGGGAACCTCTTTCTCTCTCTTTCTCTTTTTGGTCCAGGACTGTTGGTGGGCAGTGCCTAAACATGGAAGCACCTGCAGGTTTCTGACCATGGCCAGTGAAACTAAGGAGTTTCAATGTGGAGAAGCCTGACACCACTGCCCAGTTCACTTAAGGAACCTGGGTGTTTTTCTTGTTTTTTTCTTGTGTGTTTTTTTTTTTTTTTTTTTTTTTTTTTTTCAGCGTTTCAACAGTTGTTTCCTAGTAGCTTCTTGGAAATTGAGGGCAATTGGCTTAGGTCTAGGAATAAATGGGAATAATTGCCCTGCCCCAAAGTACCATTTTTTTTTAATCTTTTCCCCACATGGTCCCTGATTCTTATGTGTGGGGCATCTCAGAGGAAACTGGCACATGTTTCAAGTAACTTAAACCTTCTTTTCATGTGCTAAACTCTTCCCTCATGATACTCAACTTGCTAAGGAACAAAAAGGCCCACCTGGCATCCAATTCACATTATAATTCATGGCTATTCATATAAAACTCATAGAATGCTCTGAAGGAGAAAACCTGCATGTGGCACCCCCTAAGGCCAGAGACATCTGGAACTCTAAGATTGGACCCCACAGGAGGATGTTCCGTGGATTCTATTAAAGGAAAAGGCCACCCCTCATATCATCTTGTGCCCAATTTCTGCCTCCAAAGAAAGAAGAAGTAGAAACTAAAAGGCAGAAATGAAATCCACAGCTAGACAGCTCAGTGCCTGAACCTGGTCCTGGTAGTTAAAGATTGATGCCTGACCTAATCCGTTATGTTATTTATAGATTACAGACATTGTATAGAAATGCACTGTGAAAATCCCTATCTTGTTTTGTTCTGATCTAATTACCGGTGCATGCAGCCCCCAGTCACATACCCCCTGCTTGCTCAGTAGATCACAACCCTCTCACACTCACCCCCTTAGAGTTGTGAGACCTTATAAGGGACAGGAATTGCTCACTCGGGCAGCTTGACACTTGAGACAGGAGTCTTGCTGATGCCCCCAGCTGAATAAACCCCTTCCTTCTTCAACTCGGTGTCTGAGGAGTTTTGTCTGCAGCTTGTCCTGCTACATTGTGAACCCCAACCACTCCAAAGAGAATGTTCTTGGCAGGAGTTCTGAGGTCTAATATTAAGGTCTCCTTAGAATTTTCTCTCGCAGTTGCAATGTTTCTTGGCCCCCACATTATTTGGAATCTGGAGTTTACTGTCTAATGGAAAAGCAAAATGAAGTTGCATATATAAAGGCTTTTGTGCTGTGGTTTTAAGCAGGGGACCTGGTTAATGTGTGACACTCTCATTTGGTACAGTTTGGCACCAGTGCTCTTCGGAGTCTGGGGAGGTTTGTCTTTTAAAAATCAAACCTCCTTGGACACTGCTTGGTTCAGAGCTTTTATTGGGTTATCTATTGGGGCAAAGTAACACCAGCAAGCTTGCAGTGCTCTCATGGCTAAGATTCCAAGCTATTGGATCTTTGTTTATTTGTGTGTACACATGTTTAGATGTGTTTATTTGTATGTACACTTACTGCTATATGTTGTGTCTACCAAATTGGCTTATAAGTAAAAGAATGCTCATAAATTAATTAAATCTTAGCAATTTTCAAGTTCATGTGACTTAAAGAGTAACATTACTACGCAAGCTAGCTTTAAAATTCTTTGAGGAATAAAAATAGAAATGCCTTTGTAATTGTCACCATATATTTTGTAGGAATTTTATGTTTGTCTTTGCTAGATATTTTAAACTGTCAGTGTTAATTCATGCTGGGAGCTGCTTGAGGCGAGCCTGCCTCCCATTCTATTCAAATTCTCACTGAGATAAATGCATATCTGATTGCTTCCTTTGGAAAGGCTAATCAGAAACTCATAAGACGGCAACCACTTGTTTCCCACCTGTGATCTGAAAACTCCCAAACTTCCTTGCCTCAAGTTGTCCTGCCTTTCTAGGCCAAACCAATGATTATTTTACAAATGTTCATTGATATCTCATGTCTCCCTTGCTAAAAGAAAAAGATGAAGTACAGTGAATGGGATGAGTGTTTTAGGTAAAATTTTCGTGTAAATTAAAATGTTAAAGTTATTTTTAAAGCTCATTTGATATCTGGGTCATTTCCAATTAAGAAAGGATAGTAATATGGAGAAATATGTTTATAAAAATGTGGAATTGTTTTTATCTATAAATACTCATTTCTAATAGTTTAGGATTTCTAGTATTTTAGGGTTTCAGTGAAGTTTTAGGTTTCTAAGAATAAAATTTTAGTTAACAAATCATTCTGTAAACAAAATCTGTCAGAAAGAATTATGTTATTAGTGGAGAAACAGAATCATTTTGTCTGATTCAGAGGTTATCTAAAAGTTAGTTCAAATAACAAATTTGAAAAGGATATTTATGAAACAATGTAGTAAGGAATCATTAAGTAGGCCAGAAAGATATGGAAAAAGTTTAGGCTAAAAAAATTCTCTAAAGCCTGACAAAGAATTGGAGACATTTGACTAATTAGCATTTCCATAGTTAAAGCTCTTAGTCTTGAGTAAATTAAGAAGTATTGTAAAAATGCACTGGCAGTTTGGCAATCTTTTTTTTTAATATAGTTAAGCATGAAGCTAGATTTAGAGCGGGGCCAAATTTCACATACATGCTTGCACTGCTTCACACTGTGTTTATCGTTTGGTTTAGATAGTGCTGGAGTACTTATTGTTCATGTTCCTGAAGTGAATTTCTTAATTGCACAGGACAAATAATAATATTAGTTAATTTAAAGATATTGAATTGTGTATCATGAATAAAATATTTATTATATGGGTTTTCTGGGGCCCTAGGTAACAATGCAGTCTTCAGGGTAAATTGAGTAGCAAAATTTAGGGTTGGCTTTTTGTCTATTTGTGTTTGCTTCTAGTTTTCATTTGTTTGCTGTTTGTTCTCCTCCGTTTTTGGTTGTGTGTCTCTCTATATAAAACCATGATGCTTTTTAATTTCTAGTGGAAGACTTGTATTTGATTTTGTGAATGGCTATTTTACTTCCTATGCATTTCCAGCAAGTCATCATTTGTTCAATTTCTCTGGAATTCCTAAGTTACCGTTGTCAGGCAACAGGAATCAATGGAGCACATCAGCTTTTTATTCTTATAAACTAACTTTCTGGATTTTAGGCTTTCTAATACTTTAAGGGTGTAAAGTATACTTTCATTAATATAATTTGAGCCACATTTCTCTCTCTGCCTAATTTCTCCAAAATTTTTAAAGTATTTGTGAATATTCTTAATTCATTACCATGTGTTTGTTTGCATAGAGTCAAGCAGGGTTGCTAGGGCTGCTCAGGGAGAGAGAACCCAGAAACCTGGCATGCTGTCAAAAGGGTAAGAATTTCTTACCAGTCAGTCTCTGGCCTCTTTCTCTGTGTACAAACTGGTTAAAAATAAAGTGAAAGTCAGTGTTTATCTGCTTTGTAAAGTTTGAGTCAATTATTTTAATAATAATAAGTGCTTAAATCAAATATTTTGTCAGAAAATCAGAAATTGTATTGCCTTTTAATACTTGTGACTTTAGCAATCTTTGAGAAATAAAGAGAGTTCTAAAGATTATTGGTAAAATACAATTGTCTTCAAAATGTAAACAAGTGTTCTAAATTTTGTTCAAATATTAGGTTTGCTAAATGCTTTCAGGTCTTGAACTGCTTTGGCTTTTGAAAACTGTTTAACTTGCCTGCATTCTAGCTAGGTAAGGCCTGGGGACATGTGGAGTTGGCCATGCCCTTGCTATGCTGGAAACAGTCAAACCTTATCAGAACATAACGTAACCAAGATTTACACTGAAGTTAAAATTGCCAAGAGTCACCACTGGAACATGCAATAAAGACTACTAGAAAGAGTGTTACATGCAAGATGTGTAGAAACAGTAGGCTTTTTTTTTTTTTTTTTCTATAAAATGTTATAACTGGTTTTTACTTATTTCCAATTTCTGGGTCATCATTTTAGTCAAATAAATAATTATGGTAATCTGGAATTCCAAAACCAAACTTCAGTTTCAAAATTGCCTTTCCTAATGTTTAGCTTTCTTCTTTTTTTTTTTTTTTTTTTGAGACGGAGTCTCGCTCTGTCACCCAGGCTGGAGTGCAGTGGCCAGATCTCAGCTCACTGCAAGCTCCGCCTCCTGGGTTCACTCCATTCTTCTTCCTCAGCCTCCCAAGTAGCTGGGACTACAGGCTCCTGCCACCACACCTGGCTAATTTTTTGTATTTTTTAGTAGAGATGGGGTTTCACCGTGTTAACCAGGATGGTCTTGATCTCCTGACCTCGTGATCTGCCCTTCTTGGCCTCCCAAAGTGCTGGGATTACAGGCTTGAGCCACCGCACCCGGCCATGTTTAGCTTTCTTGATGGAATAGAGGGCCCCTGAAAACATCTAGAAAAGAGCTAAGCAGAAGTTTTTGAGATGTTTATATACATGGAATTGCCAAGATGATGTTCAATCTTCTTTAGGTTATATTTTTGTGAATAATACTAATATATATTCCAAAATTGTATGATATTTCTAACATTCTAATGTCTAAAGTATATGCTGCAAATCACAATTATAGTTACTATGTCGTTATTGTAAACCACAGAAATAACCACATTTTCATGTATAAAACTACTAACCAAAGTAAAACAAAAAATTAATGAAATACTAAGAAAATACTTTTATGTTAAATCAGCTAATACTGAAATTGTTTAAAATAGTTTACAACCAATGCTTGATGCATATTCCTGGGAAAACAATTATGACTTCAGGTACATTGGGTTACCTGGTCAGCCATTCAATCATTTTATAAAGGGATTTCATTCCATTGTTGTTTTCAATTCATGCTTTCTTGCTGTATAAAAGCTTTCCCTTGCAGGAGGGCTGATGTTATAACAGTACATTGTTATGCTCAGTGTATTTTCACCAGGTAAAGAAAGCTTTTTATGGTTTGCATATTAACATCAGAGAAAGACTGTCTTTGCCATCCACACTACAACAAAACTTTGAAAACTGGAACTCTGGGTTTATAATATCACAACTGAGAAGGGTTCCTCCATGCTCTTGGAGCTGAGCACCCACTGGAACACTTAAGGTAAAACTAACCAGAGAAATTTCCCCCAAAAAGAGGATGGCATCCTTGATGTGAACACCTTTACCTAAGTTCAAAGATTAAGACTTCTACTGTCATGAAACACTTATCTTTGAATACACACACACACACAAACACACACACACATATATATATATATTTTTTTTTTTACTTAGGCCTCTATGAAAAATAGAAGTGGAAAGGGGGTCTGTTATGTGCACTAACGGGGTACACTTTTTTTTTAATTTTTTATTTTATTTTTTGTATTATACTTTAAGTTCTAGGGTACATGTGCACAATATGCAG
>NW_012115032.1:3923094-3973689 GCF_000951035.1 Colobus angolensis palliatus | reverse complement strand
GTCTCAGTTCGTCTGGCTAGGAAAAGGGATTCCCTTCCCCCTTGCGCTTCCCAGGTGAGGCAATGCCTTGCCCTGCTTCAGCTCTCGCTGGTCGGGCTGCAGCAGCTGACCATCACCAATTATCCAGCACTCCCCAGTGAGATGACCCCAGTACCTCAGTTGAAAATGCAGAAATCACCGGCCTTCTGTGTCACTCGCACCGGGAGTTGGAGACTGGAGCTCTTCCTATTCGGCCATCTTGCCCCGCCCCTCCGGGGTGCACTTTTATTTGTGAAGGAGTTTGCAGAGAGCCTTATACATGGATAACCTTATGCTTTGATAGATAAAAGATGAAGGCCCAATGTAGGTAATGAACTTTAAAGGTACATATGTTGTCTCATAATTAGTAAAAAACAAAACATTTGTTCACTCCTCTTAATCCACATCATAGGTTAAAGAGAACATTGCCAGAAGGCCTTTATTATTCCAAAAGGACATCATTTGTTAGGTTCTTTTTCCATGGTTTAAAGTAAAAGAAACAATGATTAGAAATGTATCCCTCATGGTAGTCTCTACAGCAAATTCTACTACAAAGGCTACAGTTATACAACAAACTTTAAATTCTCTTGTGAAACTTACACTAAATAATAGAATTGGCTGAACAGAGAACTTGTGTGGCTGCTGGCACTTGTGGCCTATGGGGAAATACATTAAATGAAGATTATAGAAATTCAGTGGTAGGAGATTGATGAAGAAGTTGCTTAGCCAAGTGAGTAAACTCTTTCTCTAGCTCATTCTTTGATTTATTTGATTTTAGGAAGTTTGGTTTATTGGGACCTTGTGCAAGGAGAATACTCTAAACTCTTGGTATTATCCTCCCAATAATTATAATAATAGTCTCCCTGGTGTGCTGTGTTGTCTCAGAGGTTTTAAATGCTTGTATGCAGTCATATCTATAATATCATATGGTCTTTCTTCAACTGGAATAACAGGAGCTGAAATAAATATGCAACCATGAGGACACACAAAACCTATAAATGATGTGCTGAGACAGGAAACCTAAAATAATGGTAACTGAGAGTGGCACTGAGTCCCTACGTTTTGGTTACACTCTCACCTAAGTGAAAGCCTAACCAAAAAGGGGGATTTTTTCAAACAAAATTATGGGAGGCCATTGTTTTGGACCAAGCTCATGCACTAGGTCGCCAGAAACCAAACCAAACAAAACCAAACCAAAATTGAGTCACTTGTGCTAAAACTTTAAGAAAACACATAGACTTTAGAACAAACCAGGTTTTGTTTTTTCTCTTGCAAATCTCTATAACAAACGTTTCTGACAGCATAGGTATGCTGAAGTCTCCCCCTGAAGTCCCATTAAATCTTTTAGCCAAATTCACTTTCTCTTCGCTAGAGACCCTCAGTTTTCATATGATCATGCAACAAAGGTTCCAGTCAGTTCCAGGTGAGGACATCAACCCTGGTCATCAAGAAGCTACCCTGCCCCTACTAGATAAAGCAGGGTGAGTTCTGTGACCCTCAATATGTAGGAACCGCACCCCAAACCAACATGAAGCAGTTACAGAAAAATGACTGTCGGTCCCTCTGCTTCCCATGAAGATTTATGGTGATCACATTTCTCAGGGGGGAGATGAGGCACAAAAATAAGGTCTGGAGGCAGGGAACATACCGCTGATTTACACTTTAGCTATAACAGGAAATGTTCTGTCTGTAGGGTGTTCACCATAAATGACTTTGTAGCTTTACTTCGTCCTCTCCATTAACATAGAGCATACACAAGTAACGAATGGAATCTTCTAGAGGGTATTTAAACTCCCCAAAAGTCTGTAACTGGGACTTTGAGCCCCTATGCTCAGGCCTGCTCCCACACTGTGGAGTGTATTATTATTTTTAAATACATCTCTTCATTCCTTCCTTGCTTTGTGAATTTGTCCAATTCTTTGTCCAAGACATTAAGAACCTGGACACCCTCCACAATTAACATCTAGGTATGCTTTGCTTGGATAAGTGTCATTGAACACTATTAACCATGAATTTTGTAACCTCTTTTGTTAAGTTTGTAGCTCATTTTGAAACTTCTATTTTACTAGGAAGCTTATATTTAATCACACTGCATGGCACATAACTTGGTGTAAGGCTCTCATTCAGAAGTTCTGGTTTTGACATGCGACGTAAGACAAAAGAACAACCTGAACTTTTGCTTTTTTCTCTGCAAGCAGCTCAAATTTCAGCTTACTATTTCACCATTCCCTTTTTTGAAAAATAAATCTTTAAAAAATAAAAATATGCCTTTATAGAAGCACTTTAAGCTTAAGGACACTTCTGTTCAAGGCTTTGTGGATGATGAATTTGAAAAATTTTGTTGAAAATTTACCCAGAACATTGTAATTACAGTCTCATTTGACCATGAAACAAATACATGAAAGAAAAATTAGGAACACTATGTCATCTAGATGTTACTTCTTGTCATCATTATTAATTAAAATGCCTGACTTCTCTTTTTATTTTCCAAATCTTTTACCCTTTCTCAATGTTCCCAAGTAAGATGTTTTATTGATATGAGAGTATAATAATAAAAATAATAAAAAAATTTACTTGTATGATTAAAAAAATTTGGTAATTTTGTTAATGGTCATTTGGTTAATGGTCATTTTCCAATATAAAGCAAGTTTTTTAAAAAAACTTGTAAACCTATTTTTAGTTTTATATAATATTCAGTCACAGTTAAGTATCTTGACCTACCCTTAAGACTTTGTCTAAATTGTAATTGTCAAAGCTTACCCTGAGTATGATCCTGTCATTCACTTCAAAGAAACATTGTAATGAAAACCAACCAAGAAAACAAATGAGAAAGAGAAAAAAAACAAAATTATATTATATATACATGCCAGATGCAAAATCCATTGTCAATTTGTCCATCTTCCTGAAGAATGTGTTCTTATATGACAGATATGGATGAGATATGTTTTCTCTCAAATTAGTTTAAATACTCATTAAAGGGAAAAATGCAATAAAAATACTAACAGCAAAACAAAAGAATTAAGTTGCATTTTTAGTAAAAGAATTAAAAGCAGGTGTTAAGCACAGAGAAAATTTTTACTCCATATGTGCTGCCCAATCAAAAACTATGAGAATAAAAAATATAACAATGAATTAATAAAGATAACTATAATCCACTTCTAACGACATCTATTAAGGTAAAACAACCACAACATCAACACTGAGATTAAAATTGACTTTGCAATGCCATTTTTTTGTTTCTGTGAAATAAATTCAAAATTAAAGCCAAGAATAATTTGAACATTTATAGAATACATCAATAATACATCATTACCTAGATCTTCTTCAATTCAGTAATTTTAATTTTCTGTTGAACAAGTAGGGTTTATCAGAGAACTTAGCATCTGAATGTAACGGGGGAAATTGTAAAATGATTTCTTTAAATTTGCATGTCTTTGGCTCCTGAATAGCCATCAAAGTAATTGTTTGTTAAATGTTATGCAAATCTTTTCTCCTGTGTTGACCCTAATCAAAGCAATTAATTCTATAATGATGTCTTTCTTCACAGACACCATCTTATTATTATCTTGGTCTAAATTAATAACATCATGATAATAATTAGTAGATCTGAAATCATCTATTTCTTTCTTACAGCATGTGGACTCCTTATAAAAGAGCAACAGGGATGGAAATTAGAGTAAAACATGGCAGCTGTGTTGATTGGTGTGCCCTCCTAACCTTAGCACCTGCAACATCGGCCTTATTTAAATGTGAATGTGATGTGTTTGTAATGTTCTTTCTCTCGCCAGACTCTACAAAGTACAAATATATACAGTTAATTGTGTGTGTGCGTGTATGTGTGTGTGTGTGTGTATATATGCATATATATCTTATGTTGACCTAAAAGAAAGATGCTGAGGCAAAATTAATATAAGTAAAGAGTTTATTGGCAGCAAGCTTCAGGGATGCAACTTCAGAGCATAGATTCAAGTTGCCCTGAATATACACTCCAATTAACAAGTACAAATAGGTTTTTAAGAGGAAAGAAGAGGTAGTTTCTAAGTTATTTACCAAAAATGTTTGGTAAAATAATGTTATCGATTGATTATACATAGTTATTTGTATCATAAATTCCAGAAAGATGAAGGTAATTGGTGAGGCAGCTAGTCAGGAAAGCAATGATTTTAAATAATTGCCCCCAGGCATGTGTATGGCATGGGTATGGAGAGGAATTACTGAAGTGCCATACTCATGTCTCTCTGGGCCTGCATACCTCACAGAGTTCAGACTAATCTGAGCCAGTTTTATTTTCTCACTTATATATACTATACTACACAAAAATTTGTATACAAATATATGTAATATATAAGCTATATGTAATATATTATAATTATTACATGTAACTATTTATATGTAACTATATGGAAAAATACATGACATACACACATATACATACATGTATCTATCTATATATACACACTTCCCCATATATACTTATATGTATCCGTTCTCTGATTATTGGAAACATTCCTATATGTTTTTATTTTACATGTTTATGTTTAACAAAGATTCATATCTAATTGTGGCATTTATTCATTCATTATAAAGTTAATATGCTCTTAACTGGTCAAATCTATAGACAGTAGACAGGTCATAAAATAAGTCAAGAATCTTTAGTATCAATACAATAATGCCTATGAACTAGACTTCTGCATTTTTTCTTGATATCCTTGAAGTAAGGTTTTCTAATTAACTTGTTTAAATTTGATGAAGTATCCTGATATCTTTATAGTTAGTACACTGAGGTCCAGGAGTTTTATGCAAACTTTCTGGCTAATTTAGTTGGTCTGTCATCCTTGCAGTTCTCTTCATGAATAGATTTCTCTTTGTGAGTATTCTTATTGAATATCTGTCTTAGACACAGTTTTCCATTTGTCCACCTGCATTTGATATTTCATCAATTAACTTATTTGTTCCAAATTCTCTTTGATTTTATGTGTGTGTGTGTATATATATATGTGTGTGTATATATATGTATGTATATATATGTGTATATATGTATGTGTGTATATATACACACAAAAAAGTATATGTAAAATAATCTAACTCATTCAACCTAATAGCAATTATTACTGCAAATATTTATACCTATTCTCGTAATGTTTTACTTATGTTTTAATATTGTACCACTGTAAGTAAAATGTAGAAACATTGCAGCATGTGAGCATATTTTTCAGTTCCAATGACATAATGACAATATGCATTATATTTTAAACCCTATAAGGCAATTGTATATTATTGCTTTAAAACATGATATATATTTTAGAGACAATAAGAAAATTCAATGTTTTACATGTATCCAAGTCTTAGTGCTCTTTATTTCTTCTCCAAAATTCCTTGGTATCATTTTCCTTCAGTCTAAATCACTTTTAATATATTTATTCTGCTGTAGTCCTCTGTATATTATATTCTGCTGGCAATAAATTTCTCAGTACTTTTATCTAAAAATGTGTTTAGTTCACTTATAAGATATTTGCACAATTGACACAATTTCTGAATTGACAATTTTTTTTATTTCTCTCAGCATTTTAAAGATATTATTCCACTCTCTTTCAGTTTCCATAGGTTTTTTTGAGAAGTCACATATTTTCCTGTCATGTTACTTTGGCTTCATTCAGGATTTTTCATGTTATTTTTGGTTTCTAGCAACTTGTCTATAGTATTATTAATTGTTTAAACATTTATCTTATTTGGAATCCATGAAGTATTTTACTTACTAAATTTATATATTTCACCAAATTGGAATTTTTTTTATCTATTTCATCAAATAACTATCTTTCCTACTCCATTTTTCTACTCTTTTTTTTCTGCTACTAACAGATATTTAAGATGTTTTAATATTTTATCTAAGGTACCAAATCTTGGGTTAATATTTTTCAGTGTTTTTTCTCTATTGTTTATATTGAATTAGTTGTATTAATCTATTTCATTTTTGTTGATTCTTTTGTATGCAACAATCAGTGAAATTTAATTTTTGAAATTGTATTTATTGAGTTGGGGAATTGTCATTTGCTTATTTCTTAAGGTTTCAAAATCTCTTTTAATGTTACATATCACTCGATTTGTTACAAAAATTTTCCTTTCATATTAATGAGCATAATTATTATAGTCTTTTAAAACCTTTCACTGGTGATATCAAAATCTGGGCCAGTCTTTGTTAATTGTCATTTATTTTTGAGAATGAGTCTCGTTTCTCTGGTTCTTTATATGTTGAGGTATTCAGATTTATATTTGAACGTAGTAACAGTGTGGATAGTAAGGATTCTGTTATATTTCTTTTAAGGATGTTGGAATATTTGACAGGAAATTGGTTAGATTTGAAATTTAAACTCCGTCTTTTCGAAAACTGCTGACATCTGGTTTCATTCTCTTCATTTACAGTTTAGTTGCTCGCATTTTAATGCATGTTTCAGGTATTCTCCAGATATTTGGATGTTTTATATATAGGATATGGGCATTTTCTCTCCTGTTTTCTTTCTTCTAAAATTCACTTCACACCTTTCCTTGGCTGCAATGTACTGTACTCTGCTTTCTAGGTCGTCACACCAGAAAAACTGTGAGTTCTCTTTCTTTCAAACTTGCCAATATCCTACACATAGTGAGGTGTGAGTTTCCTTCTGGCCAAAAGCCATGGCAGCAAAAAGACACTCACGTTGTTACTCTTCTCTTCCAAATGGCAGCTGACATGCAAAAATGTACCTGCATTGGTTTATACTCCAGAATATAGGAGCAGAAGAGGTGTGATATCTTTCCTCCCTATCATAAGGGTCATGGCCGCCACTACTGTATCAAAAGACAAATTAAAGAGAGAAAAGTAAGACAAACTGATTTTACAAAAGTGTCACATGACATAGAAGACTTGAGAAATGAAAACCTAAAGACTCAAAAAATTAATTTCTGTTTTTATGTTACATAAAGAATAGACAGTAAGGTAGAAATGTAATTGTACAAAATGGGTGTGATCTAATAGTAATAAACGAAGAGGGAAACCCAACAAGACATGCCTCTTTTGATTTTTTTGGCTGTTTTGTGTGGCAATTCTTCTCAAGTCTTGAGTGGGACCCCTTCTAGAATAAGGGTTTTATGATCTACAATTTGACAAGGTAGGTTAGAGAATTTATTCACACTCAGCACTTACATAGAAAGATGGGGGAAGGTTAGAATGATATTTCTAGGTTTTTATAGACAGCTTTGAAGGAAAAATGTTCTAGTTTCTATGGCTTGTCCAGGGGGAAAAGAATTCTATTTTCTATAGCTTACCTTTGCTGGGGGGCAAGAAAAGGAAAGAGGAAGACAGAAGTCCAGAGAGAAAGTTTGCTTCTGACACTGCTTCCAAGGTCTTTTTTAAAAAAAATAAAATAAAATCTTTTATTTTAGGTACAAGGGGCATGTGCAGGTATGTTATACAGGTAAACTCATGTCACAGGGTTTGTTGTATGGATTATTTCATCACTCAGGTACTAAGTCTAAAGTCCAATTGTTATGTGTCCTGCTTCTCTTCCTCCTCACACTCTTCACTCTCAGGTGTCTGTGGTTCCCCTCCATGTGTCCATGTTGTCTTATCATTTGGCTCCTTTATGAGACAACAATTTATATTCCTTTGGGTATGTACTCATTCATGGGATTGCTAGGTCAAATGGCAGTTCTGTTTTGAGCTCTTTCAGGAATCACCACACTACTTTCCACAGTAGCTGAACTAATTTACACTCCCACCCACACTGTATAGGTATTTCCTTTTCTTTGCAACCTCAGAGCATCTGTTATTTTTTGACCTTTTAATAGCAGTCATTTTAACTGGTGTGAGATGGTATCTTATTGCAGTTTTGATTTTCATTTCTCTAATGATTACTGATATTGAGCTTTTTTGCATATGCTTGCTGACCATCTGTATGTACTCTTTTGAAAAGTATATGTTCATGTTCTTTGCCCAATTTTAATGGGGTTGTTTGCTTTTTTCTTGTAAATTTAAGTTCCTTATAGATGCTGGATATTAGACTTTGTCAAATCAATAATTGACAAATATTTTCTTCCATTTTGTAGTTGTCCATTCAATCTGTAGAGAGTTTCTTTTGCTGTGCAGAAGCTCTTTAATTAGATCCCACTTGCCGGTTTTTGTTTTTGTCGTGATTACTTTTGCAATGAAATCTTTGCCAGTTCCTGTGTCCAGAATTGTAGCCTATCTTGTCTTCCAGGTATTTTATAGTTTTGGATTTTACAATGAAGTCTTAATCTACCTTGAGTTAATTTTTGTAAATGTTTTAAGAAAGGGGTCTAGTTTTAATGTTCTTCTTATGGCTAGCCAGTTATCCCAGCACTATTTATTAAATAGGGAGTCATTTTCCCATTGCTTTTTTGTCAGCTTTGTCAAAGATCAGATGGTTGTAGGTGTGTGGCCTCATTTCTGGGCTCTCTGTTCCATTTTATTTGTCTATATGTCTGTTTTTGAACCAGTATCATGCTGTTTTGGATACGGTAGCCCTCTAGTACAGTTTGAAGGTGGGTAGTGTAATGCTTCCAGTTTTGTTTTCATTGTTTACGATTGCCTTACTATTCCAGCTCTTTTGTTGCTTCAATATGAATTTTAAAATAGTTTTTAAAATTGTGAAGAATGCCATTGGTAATTAATGGAACTAACATTGAATCTCTAATTGCTTTGAGATATATGGGCATTTTAGTGATATTGATTTTTCCTATTCATGTGTATGAAATGATTTTTCTTATTTTTTATTATGATTTTTCATTTCTTTGTATCATTTTTTATTTCTTTCAGCAGTATTTTGCAATTCACTTTGTAGAGCTCTTTCACCTCCCTGGTTACTGTATTCCTAGGTACTTTATTATTTTTGTGGCAATTGTGAATGGGATTGCATTCCTGATTTGGCTCTTGACTTAATTTTTGTTGATGCAAAGTAATGCCAATAATTTTTGTACCTTGATTTTATATCCTAAAACTTTGCTGATGCTGTTTATCAGGTAAAGGAGCTTTTGAACCAAGACTCTGGGGTTTTCTAGATATATAATTATGTCATCTGCAAAGAAGGAGTGATTGAATTATCATCTTCCTGTTTGGATGTCTTTTATTTTTTCTCTTACTTGATTGCTCTGGCCAAGGTTTCCAATATTGTGTTGAATAGGAGTGGTGAGAGAGGGTTTCCTTGTGTTACACCAGTTTCAACAGGAATGCTTTTAGCTTTCTCACATTCAGTATGATGTTGGCTATGGGTTTGTCATATATGTCTCTTATTATACTGAGGTATGTTCCTTCCATACCTAGTTTATTGAGAGTTTTTAATACAAATGGATGTTGAAATTTATTGAATCTATTGAGATAAACAGGTGGTTTTTGTCTTCAGTTTTGTTTATGTGATGAATCATATTTGTTGATTTGGTATGTTGAACCAGGCTTGTATCCCAGGGATATGCCTACTTGCTAATGGTGGATTAGCTTTTTGATGTACTGTTGGATTTGATTTGCCAATAGTTTGTTGAGGATTTTTGCTTCAATGTTTATCAAGGATATTGGCCTGAAGTTTCCTTTTTAGGTTGTGAATCAGTCAAGTTTTTGTAGCTGGATGATGCTGGACTCAGAGAATGAGTTAGGGAAAACTCTCTGCTCTGGAATTTTTAAAACAGTTTCAGTAGAAATGGTACCAGCTCTTTTTTTGTACAACTGCTAGAATTCAACTGAGAGTCTGTCTGGATCTGTGATTTTCTTTGGTTGGTAGGCTATTCATTACTATTTTAATTTCCAAGATCATTATTGCTCTCTTCAGGAATTCAATTTCTTACTGGTTAAGACTTGGGAGGGTGTATGCGTCCAGCAATTCATCAGTTTCTTCTAGATTTTCTAGTTTGTGATCATAGAAGTGTCCATAGTAGTCTCTGTTATTTTATTTTGTTATTTTATTTATTTTATTTTTGTGTGGTCAGTGGTACTATTCCCTTTGTCATTTCTAGTTGTATTTCTTTGGATCTTTTCTCTTTTCCTCTTCATTAGTCTAGCAATTAATCAATCTGTCTAGCAATTAATCAATCTGTCTTGCTTTTTTTTTTTCCCAAAAGAAAAAGAAACCCTGTATTTGCTGATCTTTTGAATGGCTTTTCATGTCTCAGTCTCCTTCAATTCTGTTCTTATTTTGGTTATTTCTTCTCTTCTAGTAGCTTTGGGGTTAGTTTACACTTGATTATCTAGATCTTTTAGTTGTAATGTTAGGTTATTAATTTGAAATCTTTCTTTTTGATTTGGCCATTGAGTACACATACATTTTCTTCTTAACATTGCCTTAGCTGTTTCACAGAGATTCTGGTATGCTGTATTTTGGTTTTCATTAGCTTCAAATAACTTATTTATTTCTGCCTTAATTTCACTATTTCCCCAAAAGTAAATAAGGAGCTGGTTGTTTAATTTCTATGAAATTGTATGGTTTCTAGCAATTTTCTTCATTTTGAGCTCTATTTTTGTTATACTGTGGTCTGAGAGAGTGGTTGGCATGATTTTCTTTTTCTTTTTTTTGTTTTTGCATTTGTTTAGGATCATTTTATGTTGATTATGTGCTTGATTTCAGAGTGTGTGCCACATGGCAATGAGAAGTATGTATATTCTGGGTTTTTTTGGTGGAGAGTTCTGTAGATGACTATCAGGTCCGTTTGGTTCAAGCTTGAGTTCAGGTCCTGAATATCTTTGTTAATTTTCTGCCTCAATGATCTGTCTATTACTGTCAGTAAGTTGTTGACAGCTCCCACTAATATTGCATGGAGGTCTAAGTCTCTTTGAAAGTCTGTGAGAACTCACTTTATGAATCTGGTGCTCCTGTATTTGGTGCATACATATTTAGGATAGTTAGGCCTTCTTGTTGAACTGAACCTTCTACAATATATAATGTTCTCCTTGTCTCTTTTGATTTTTGTTGGCTTAAAGTTTGTTTGTTTTTTTTTTTTTTCCTGAAGTTAGGAATTCTCCTGTATCATTTTATTGTGTTTCTTATCTCTCTTAGATTGGGTTTCAATGTTCTACTGAATCCTGATAATCTTCATTCCTATCGACATTCTGAATTCAATTTCTGTTGTTTCAGCCATCTCAGCTAGCTTAAGGACCCTTGCTGGATAACTAGTGCAGATGTTTGGAGGAAAAAAAGGCACTCTGGCTTTTTGAGCTCTCAGAGTTCTTGTGCTGATTTCTTCTCAACTTTGTGGGCTGAGTTATTTCAGTCTTTGAAATTGCTGTCCTTTCGGTGGATTTTGTTGTTGTTGTTGTTCTTTTATCCTGTTTGATGACCTTGGGTTAGTTTTATTGTGGTTTAAGATGGGTTCAGTCAATTGGCTTTGTTTCTGGAAGATTTAGGGGGCCAAGACTGAGCTCAGGACCCCTGTACTAACTTTGGGGAACTACTCTGCGGACTTGGCTTTGTTCTCCCGCTCCTTGAGGTTAAGAACCTGCTGTGTTAGAGGGTCTTAGGTGCTTCCAGACCACTGGTCACAATAATTTGATGGGTCGTGCCAGCCAAAGGGCGGTGGCAGCGGGATCTAGCCTCATTCACACTTGCCAACAGCAGTGGTGGCGGCAGTGTGGCGGGGTGCATGCTTATTGGCTGTGTCAGGGTGCTAGTAGTTGCCAAGGTGCCGGCCTCTATGTGTGCATCTGCAGTAGAGGCAGTGGCACCACGGCTGGCAGGGCAGGCGACCTCGCCGGTGACTGCGTATGTATGTTTGCACTACTGGTGGCCTTACCACAGGAGTGGTGTGCTGGTGCGCGCAGGAGTGCCCGGGAACTTTGTGCGTGTTCACGTGGGCGGCGATGGCTACTCAGGGCAAGGGCGTGTCCAGTATTCTCCATGCCTATTTTCACACTGGTGGCAGTGTTGGCCTAGGGTTAGGGTGCTGGCGGGGGTGGGGTAGGTGGGCTCTGTGCCCACCATTTCTATGAGAATGGCAGTGTGGAGGGGGTGCACGATGCACTCACACAGGCAGCAGTGGCACTGCAGAGTGCACATGCACACGTGCGCTACTGGGTAAGGGAAGGTAAGGTTCGTCCATGCACACATGCGCCAGCAAAGCGATTTTGTGAGTAGCCGTGAGCGGGTACATGCAGGCAATATTGGATGGGGGAGGCTGCAGTGTGGTGAGGTGCATGTTTGCAGGGCTACTCTGCTGGAGCATTCTGCCGGTCAGTCATAGTCCACCAGCACAGGAGCTATAATGTGGGCCCACAAGGAGGTACCTGGGGGTTTTACTGCAAGCAGGTATGGTCAAGTTGGGCCCCTGGGAGAGACCAGCAGACCTCGGGGTGCTCATATCGGACAGGCCCCATCTCATGGGCAAGACTACCCTCCATAGATTAGGTCGGACAGTAACCCCAGAGCTAAAGGCTTCTATGGGAGCAAGGTAAGCCTAGGGGGATGAGGTCCCTGGCCATGTTCCACTACAGACACGCCCACACCAAAACCTTTGGGTTCCCCATTGGCTGGAGTTTTTGCCCCTACCACTTCTCTAAGCAGCCCACTGTGGCAACTCAAGTGTCCATGAGGGACAAGTGGGCTCCTCACACTGGGATTCCAGAGGTATGTGGCAAGAGCGGATTGCTCCCTGCCTGTTTAACTTAGCCTTCTGCAGGAGTGGTTGGGGGTCCAGAATGAGTCCTAGTTGGTGGTAGTCCCATTCTGGGTTCCCCTTCTCCAGGCCCTTCAGCCCAGTCTCTGTATCTTCTTTCTATCTATTCTCAATGCCTTGGCGCTGAAAGTCTGCTAGGAGTGTGGCAAACTTCCCAATGTCCCAGTCCCTTGGTGGTAGATGTTCCTCCTGGCTGCATGTAGTCAGCAATCCTGGAGAGCTCAGTTTATCAAAGAATAAGATGAAGACAATCAGACAAAGGTACATAGGACAAGGTCTGGAAGGACCTAAGCATATGAACTCTGTCCCCATAGATATAGGATATTTCTCCTTCCTGGCTTGTGGTTATGTTTGTTTTCATCAACTCACAAACCCTTGAATCCCTTCATTTAGGGTTTTATGAACATTCTACTACAATGGCATGATTGATTAAGTCATTGGCCATTGGTTTCCTTCCCAAGGCTTTCTATTCTCTTTTAGTTCAAAGCATTTAACTTGCCAAAGCACTATATTTTGGGGTATTGTTTTCTTAGTGCCAACAAAAGCATTTGGGTAGATTTTGGTTTTTATTTGTGTTACATGCCAGGTTTAAAATTCATTTCTGCAGGAGAGTCAGTTTGCTAGGAGCTTACTTGTATATGTTGGATGCTAAACTCCTAATTTGTTTTAAAAATAATGTTGCAGCTATTTCTCTATTTAGTGCCTAGCTATGGTTTTGTTTTTATCCTGCTTGAGATGTTTTGAACTTTTGAATCTTGTAATTTATGTTATTATCATCAGGTATATTTTGTGTCCATAAAATTATATTTGATTGTTCAGAGAGATTGCATGTGCATCATACATATTCTTCTTTCTAAAAATTATCTGACCTACTGGCAGGGCAGGGGACCTAAGTCAGTCAACATAGACCAATATAGACCCAGAAATTTAGGATTTTAAAAGGAAACATTATAATGATTAGTGTCAATGAATAATGTTTTACATAATGTTTAAAATTTGTAGATAAAATAACACAATGAGGTTATATGGAAAATCTCACTATTTTTTTGGAGATGAAGAAATAGAATAGGTAAAGTAATTTTTTCAGGGTCACAGAATAGGAAAAGTCAAGGAAGTATTTTAACTGAAACTAGGTTTACTTATTCTCTTCCTTTATTCTGTAACACTTCGAGATTCAAAACTATCTCTAAATCTCTTTTAATTACTTCCAGTTTTCAGAGAAAGTTTAAAGCTAGTAAAAATATATACATTAAGTAGGTGTAATGCCAAAATCTATATCTGCTTTTTATTTTACCAGTAGTGTTCAATCATGTTACAGTTTAAATTCAACAGATATGAGTTTTAAATATTATACAACAGCTATCTAAAATTTATTATGAATTGAGAAACAAACTCTGATGAGGACAGAGGTCAATGTGATCAAATGTTTATTTGGACTTATAATTTTATCTATCACAAAAAAAAAAAACACATATACTTCTGCTTCTAGGAAGGTAGATTACATGCACTATTGTAACCATAATAGGCTCATTGGTCAATATACATAGCAAGTCAATATTCAGAGACACCAGGTTGTAATAGACAAAGAGGTTTAATTGTTGGATCACCTAAAAAGGCGATTAGAGAAAAACTCAAATGCATCTCCCTGAAGGATTTGGGTCTTGAGTTTTTGAGGGTTTTAGAGTGGGCCAAAGTGTGGAGATCTTCAGTTGGTCTAAGAGTGTATGGGGAAATCATGGGACAGGGAAATAAAGAAGCTCTATTCTGATACTGATCCTGTTCCTCTGTAATTGTCTTCAAAGTGGTTGCTGGAATTTGGGATCTGAAATATATTTTAAGCAATTATTAAATAACAGCCTTATGATTTTAATGTCAGAGGTCTTGTGTATTTGGACAATGGGGATGGAAATAAATTCTTAAAAAGACTATCACCCTAATGCCAGAAATCCTATCTATAGGAAAAATGGGGATGCAAATGGTCAGTATTTAGTGCTCTGTGACTTTTAGCAACAGAGAAGTAGGTCAAAGAGCAACCTGATTATTGCTTAATTATAATTATATTTTTGTTCAGAACCCATCATTCATTTCTTGCCAACTCTGTAGAATGGATTCACTTTTTCTTCTGCTTCTACAATAAGCACACCTAAAAACCCTAGACACTAAATATGAAACAAACCGAAGAAGATTATAGCAGAAGGAGAGAAGACAGACTGGTTAATGATCTTAGGTTCTTAGAAAGACCATGGAGATGAGATCTTTGGGTTTTCTTTTTGCCTCATATGTTCTGAATTTGAAGCTGAAGAAGCTGGCTGCTCAGAAATGCAAACAGGCGCAAGCAAAAATGAACACCTAACAAAAGCCAATACACTCTACTGAAAAAAAAAAAATAGAATCAGCCCATACACAGATAATTTTTAGAGTATAATTACTCAATTTCAGAAAACATCATAGAAAAACTGTGGCCATAGCCACATTTACTCTAGACTTATGAGACTGTAATGAATCCCCTCTTGCAGTGGTGTCATAAAAGGGAAAGTAAAAAGATTTGGGACTTTCATCCTCATGCGCCAGTTATAAGGCACTCTCTCTACTCAGTGTCAGTACAGAATATGTAACAAGCCCAGAATTTCACCCACACTCAGCAATAACAAAGTGCTTCCAAACTCCCAATGGACAGATGTCAGTGGAGGCTTAATAGAGAAGCGGGACTTCCTTTATTACCTGTGCAGTGTCAGTGAAGACTGCATGGGTAGCATATACTCTCTTCTTGCCCAGGAGAAAGGAGAAGCACTCCTACAGTGTCAGGAGTCAGTGGAAGCTGAGTGGGAAATTTGAACTCATTCCATCTAACAGTAATAAGGTGGCATTACCCTTCCGTTGCCAAAGTGGTATCAGAAAAACCTAGCTAAAATATAACATTTAAATAAGATCCACAATATTATAATACAAAAATCCAGTCTTCAATAAAATGTTACTCATTATAAAAAGAACCAGAAAGATCTCAAACTGAATGAAAAACAGCCATAAATAAATGCTAATATCAAGAAAATAGACATGATAGAATTATTAGACAAATATTTTAAAGCAGTCATGGTAGTATTGCTTCAACAAGCAATTGAAAATACTGTTGAAGTGAATCAAAAAGTAGAAAGACTTAGCAAGTAAATTAAGGATACAAATAAAAGCAAATGGAAAGTTTTGAACTGAAAAATACAGTAACTAGAATAAAAATCTCATTTGATAGGCTCAACATCAGAATGAAAGGGACAAAGGAAATAATCCCTACACCAGAGTATATTAGGGACAAAGGAAATAATCCCTACACCAGAGTATATTAGGGACAAAGGAAATAATCACTAAACCAGAGCATATTACAATAAATGTTACAAACAGGAAACAGCAGAGATAAAGGCTCAGGGACCTGTGAAGCTATAATAAAAGACCTAATGTTGTGTTACTGGAATTTAATGAGGAGAAGAGAAAAGATGGTACTGAAAATGTACTGGAAGAAATAATGACTGAAAATTTCTGATATTTCACAAGAAGACATAAGATTCAGGAACATGAATGAATCTTTACTAGGATAAACCTAAATACACTTATACCAAGAGACAGCATTCCTTTTATTTTACCATTTGAATGGTATTGTGCCACTTTCTTCTGCCCTCCATGGTTTCTAATGAGAAATCTGTTGTCACTTCCATCTTGTTCCCATGTCCTCCTTAACCCCTGAAATCCAATAATCTGTTAAGCATTTTGATAATTTTGTCTTCTCAAGAATTATATATAAATAATATATAACATTTTGTGATTAACATTTTTATAAAATAAGATTTATCTGGATTATTATGTGTATCAGTAGTTTATCCATTTTAGTAACAGTCCTTGGTATGTTTTGTAATTTTTAAAAGAATTCACTTAATAACACCTAGATTATTTCAAGTATGCCTGTTGTAACTATAATTGCTATAAATATTTCTGTTTAGGTTTTTGTGTGACTGTCAGTCTTCATTATTATGGGATGAATGTCCAAGAGTGCAATTGTTTGATCATATGTTAGGCACATGCTTCGTTTTATAAGAAGCTAGCCAACTACATTCCACAGTGGCAATACGTTTTCCCCAGCAGTGTATGAGTGATCTTGTTTCTCCAAATTCTCGCCAGTATTTGATGTTATTGGTATTCTTTTCTAATTTCAACTACTCTGATAGATATGTAGTGATATCTTACTGTAGCTTTAAGTTGTATTTTCCTAATGGTTAATGATGGTGAACATCTTTTTCATATACTTATTTATCATTTGTTTTCCTCTTTGGTAATTTTTTTTCTCCTGCCTTTGACCTTTTACTAACTGATTGTTGTTTATAGAGTTGAGTTTTATCATATATGAACTTTGCAAATATCTCCTTACATGAACAATATTTGTAGCACTAAAAATGCTTTGCATCTTGTCTGTATCTATGTCAGTACCATAGTTGTAATAGCACACTACAATTTTTGCAAGATATTACCATTAGGGGATACTGGGTGAGGAGTACACAGGATCTCTCTGTATTATCTTTTATATTTGCATGTCAATCTATAATAATCTTAAAACAAAAGTTTTAAATAAAATAAAATTTAGGACTTCTAAGGGTAGTATGTTGGTATTATTTTATAAACAACTTTATATCTGGCTTCCTAAGTCCTTACTACATCCTTTTATGCTCAGGCAAATAAACGTAATGATATCTATGGACATACTTATGAAGCAATTTCCTATATTGAAAAATAATCACTTCCAAGAAGAGAGACATCATATATTTTTTCTGAAATGTCAACTGTCTACTCTTCATATCTTTGGACTATGACTGTTAAATATAGAAAATAATCAGGATGATCAGAAGAGCATAAACAATTTCCAGTTTTATGTCAAGGAGTTTTCCAGGAAAAACCTTGATAAAAAATTTTGTTATTGGAAGCTGATATAGTTTGTGTGTTTGTCCTCTCCAAATCTAATTAGTGAAATGTAATTCCCAATGTTGAACATGGCGCATGATGGGAGACGTTTGGTTCAGGGAAATGGTTCCCTCATGAATGGCTTGGTTCTGCTCTTAAAAGATAGTGAGTAAGTTATTGTGAGATCTGGGTGTTTAAAAGTGTGTGGCACCTCCCCTTCCCTGTCTCTCTTGCTCCTGTTCTTGCCATGTGACAGGACGATTTTCATCACCTTCTGCCATGATTTTAAGCTTCGTGATTGTAAGAATGCTAGCTCCCATAACATCTTGCTGTAATTGCAAGGCCTCCCCAGAAGTTGAGCAGATTTGGCACCATGCTTCTCATGTGGCCTTCAGAACAATTAGTCAATTAAATATATTTTCTTTATAATATACCCAGACGCAGGTATTCCTTTATAGTAACATAAATGGCCTAATGCAGAAAATTGGTATCAAGGAGTGGGACATTGCTGTAAAGATACCTGAAAATGTGAAAGAAACTTTGAAACTGGTTAATAGACAGATGTTAGAAGGGTTTGGAGGGCTCAGAAGAAGGCAAGAGCAGAGGGAAAGTTTGGAACTTCTTAGTGACTAGTTGAATTGTTGTGACCAAAAGACTGACAGAAATATGGACAGTGAAGGCCATGCTAATGAGACTTCAGATGGAAATGAGGAATTTACTGGGAACTAGCATAAAGGTCACCTGTGTTACACACTAGCTGAGATCTTGACTGGATTATGTTTATGTAATAGGGATCTACGGAAGTTTGAACTTAAGGATGATTACTTAGGGTATCTGACAGAAGAAATTTCTAAGCAGTAAAGTGTTTAAGAAGTAATCTGTCTGCTTCTAACAATCTATGATCAGATATGGGAGCAAAGAAATGACTTAAATTTGGAACTTATTTTTAAAAGGGAAGCAAAGTGTAAAAGTTTGGAAAATTCACAGCCTGGCCATGTGGCAGAGAAAGAATCCAAGCAGGCTGTGGAGCAACCATTTGCGAGAAAAATTTGCGTGACTAAAATGGAGCCAAGGGCTGTTATCCAAGACAATGGGCAAAAGGCCACAAAGTCATTTCAGAGATCTTAGAGACAGCTCCTCCCATCACAGGCCCAGAGGCCTACTAGGAAAGAATGGTTTCATAGGCCAGGCCCAGGATATTACTGCCCTGATGCACTGTCCCAGGACTGCTAGGCCTAGGACACTGCTTACTGCATCCTGGGTGCTTCAGCTAGAGCCACATCTCAAAGGGCCCTAGGTACAGTGTGGGCCACTGCTCCACAGGGCATAAGGTATAAGCCTCAGCAGCTTCCACATGGAGTCAGATCTGCAGATGCACAGAATGCAAGTATAAAGGAGGCTTGGCCACTTTCCCCTAGATTTCAGAGGATATATGGAAAAGCCTCGATGTCCAGGCAGAAGCCTGCCACAGGGGCAGAATCTTCACAGAGAACCTCTACTAGGGCACTGCAGAGGAAAACTGTGGAGTTGGAGCCCCCACACAGAGTCCCACCATGGCATTGCCTACTGTTGCTTATGTTGCTGTGGAAATGGGGCCACTGCCCTCCAAACCCCAGAATGGTAGATATATTGACAGCTTGTACTCTGCACCTGGAAAAGCCACAGGCACTCAATTCCACCCTGTGAGAGAGTCACAAGGGCTGCACCATAGGTGCAGAGCTATGCCAGGTCTTGAGATCCCACCCCTTGTACCAGAGCTCCTTAGATGTGGGACATTGAATCTGGGGAGACTATTTTGCAGTTTTAAGGTTTAATGATTGCCCTATTGGGTTTCAGACTTGCATGGGGCCCATTGTCCCTTTTTTTGGCCAATTTCTCTCTTTTGGAATGGTAATTTTTACCCAATGTCTGTACTAGCATTGTATGTAAGGAGTAAATAGTTTGTTTTATAGTTTCAATTTCATAGGTAGAAGGAGATGAGTCTCAGATGAGACTTAGGACTTTGGACTCAATGCTGGAATGAGTTAAGACTGTTGGGGATTATTGTCACAGATGACTATATTTTGCAATGTCAGAAGGATATAAGATTTGAGAGAGTGTGAACAGAATGATATGGTTTGTATGTTTGTCCCCTCCAATTTCCATGTTGAAATATGATTTCCAATGTTGAAGGTGAGGCCTGGTGGGAGGTGTTTGAGTCGTGGAGGAAGATTACTCGTGAATAGCTTGGTATTGTCCTTAAGACAGTGAGTGAGTTTTCATGGGATCTGGATGTTTAAAAATGGATGACACATTTCCTTCTCTCCCTTGCTCCTGCTCTTGCCACATGACATGCTGGCTCTCTACTGTCTTCCACCATGATTGTAAGATTCCTCAGGCCCTCACCAGAAGCTGCGCAGATGTTGGCACCATGCTTCTTGTATGTTCTGCAGAATGATAAGCCAATTAAACCTCTTTTTTAATAAATTACCCAGCCTCAGGTATTGCTTTATAGTGATACAAAGGGTCTAATAAAGAAACTTAATCAGATATAAAGAAGGAAATGTACCATTACAAACTTTTAAAAGTCTGATCACATATAGAACTTTCTTGTCAATTATTGTTCTGTTTAGTGAGATGAGTTTATTTTCAAATTTTTGAGTTATGTGTCTCTGTGCTGATGTTTAGAGGGAAGCAAGGGAAAGATCTGAATTTGTCATTTGAATTAATCTTTATTAAGGTACTACTTATTTTGTGGTAGAAATTGTCAGACATTAGGACCTACGAAAAAGGTATACTTAAGTGGAAACATTCCCCACCAGAAAAGGTCTTAATCATCACAGGGTGCACCTCTCCAATTAGGGTGACATAGCAAGTGTCAGCCACATATGCTTGAGACAATAAAGATTATGCTGCATGCTTTCCAAGTAACAGTGAATTTATTTTCATATTTATCCTGCAGGGAAATGACAAACACTACCTTACTAATTCAAAATTAGCATCTAAAATGACAACACAAATCATTAAACATATAGTCATAAATATGACATACAGGGCCACTTGTAACAGGGTGCTTACTTTCTAATTAAGGCACAATAGCCATTGGTTAATTTCCAAAATCCATTAGACTTTTGTACATATCAGATTGGGCTATTGTACTCTGACCAAAATTGTTAAGGAATGCATGCATCCATAAATAGGAGAGTCACCACTTAATTTTTATCTTAAGATAAACTATATCTTTATGGCAGTATCAGTTAAATAAGTCTTGATAATTGAAGCGACTCCTGATTGCGGATGTACTCAAATGTAACACTGCCTCCATTTTGAAGGTACATGAAACACCCACCACTATGATACATTTTGCAATTAGTACTGATGGAAGTTAACATTAACACACACTGGAAACAGTGACTGGATCTCATTTACTTATGTGGTCTTTGTTTCAAGTTGTGGGTAAAGAACATGGTAGCTGCCCTACATATACTTTATTATCCAGAGACTGCTATCACTTGAGCATTAGTGTTCAAATGCTTTAAAAAGGTGCGTGATATCTTCCTTCAATGTATGGTTATATAAAAAAATTATGTAGAATTTACTTGTGTGTGTGTTTGTTTTTAATTTAGTAAAATACTTTGGAGACATACCGGTGTTTTGCATATATCTGAAGTTTGTTAATTTTTTTTTTTTCTGAGTGGAATTATCATTATATCATGCACTGTATGGATATACTACCATTTGTTCATCTAATCACATATTGATCAAAATTGTTCCAAATTTTATACAATTTTTAATAAAACTGCCACAAAGATTTGTACACAAATGTTTGCATGGACATTTCTTTTCATAATTTTTGGTAAATAAGCTAGTTGTATAATTGATTTTTCATATGGCAAGTTCATGTTTAAATTTATGAGAAACTCAGAATCTTCACAAAAATAATTGTTTCATTTTATATTCTCATTCGTAGCTTACGAAAGTTTCAATTGTTTCCCATGTATCTAAAATTTGATATTTTTAGTTTTTTTTAATTTTAGCCATGTTAACTATACATAGAATTATGCATGTAATTTTATAGTGATGTTTATTTATATTTATTTGATGATTAATAATGTTGATTTTTTTCTGTGCTTATTTACAAAAATTTATAAAAATTTTTGTAAATATCTGCTCATCTCTTTTGTCCAATTTTGAATTATGTATCTTAGTTTTAAGTTGAACTTATGTTTGTGTTTGTGTGTGTGTGTGTGTGTGGATAGAATACCTATTTCTTGTCAGAAGCATTTATTGTGCAAATTTTTCCAGATTGTGAATTTTATTAAAGTATATTTCAAAGATCAATTAAATTTTAATTTCATTGACGTCTAATTTATCATTATTTTAATTGTATGGTTTATGTTTTCAGTGTCTTAAAATTCTACCCTAAGGCCAAGGGATTTCCTCATAGATTTTCTACTACAAGTTTTATGAATCAACTTCAACATATTTCATGTCTATCATCTAAACCTGAGGTCAGAGTTGAGGTACATTAACAATATGTAGATAAAAAGATATCAAGTGATTCTGGATTTTTTGTTGAAGCATGTAACACTTTCTATAGTTTATCTACTGTTTTAATAGCAAATTACTCCCAAAATTAGTAGCTTAAAATAACACACATTGATTATCTAATAGTTTCTGTGGATAAACGATCAGGGCATAACTTAGCTAGATTCTCTGCTCCAGGCTCTCTACAAAATGTCAGTTAAGATGTTGGCCCAAACCAGGTGCCTCACACCTACAATCGCAGCAACTAGGAAAGTGGGAGGATGACTTGAGACTAGGAGTTCCAGACCTACCTGAGCAAATAGCAAGAATGTCTCTACCAAAAAACAAAATTAGCCAGTAGTGATGTCTTCCACCCTTAGTCGCAATTAATCTGAAGGCTGAGGAAGGATGATTGCTTGAGCCCAGGAGTTTGAGGTTGCAGTGGGCTATGATCAAGTTACCACACTTCAACTTGGGCAACATAGTGACATCCTGTCTCAAGCAAGGAAAATAAAAAGTGGATCTCATATGTACACTTCATGCCACTCCCAAGCTCTCTTATGTGGCTGTTGCCAGAATTCCATGGCTTAAGGTTCTCTGTAATGATGATAGTTGATGACGGCAGTGACTGAGTGTCTCTGCAGCCTGCACCATTGGGTGCCCTAGGAAAGATGATTATCCCTGCAGGCTCGGGGGTGTTTGCCTGGCCTCTCTCCATTCCCAGTGCCTACTCCGATCTCTGAATGGGAGATGGCGCCAAGCCTGAGGGCCATGAATGGCAGCTGGAGGCAGACTGATTTCTGAGTGGAGGGGGAAGTCCCCAGTAAGACCCCACCTTTGAGCCAGGGAGAGCCTGAAGGACTTGGGACAAGATGCCAGTTCGGCAGACCAGAGTGGGAACTCGTATTGCTTCTTCCAGCCCGCCCGTGGCAGCTCATGGACCAATTGGCAAGCACTGCCTCCCGTTTGGGGTACAAAAAAGCCCTGGGCTCAGCCACAGCAAGATGGAGGATGGCCTGAAGAGGAAGAGAGCAGGGAGCTGATGGGACAGGATGACTTGCTGCAGAGAGGAGTATCCTCTCTGCTGATAGCTGGAGACAATGGGGCAACCAACTGCAGAAAGGAGTACCCTCTCTGCTGAGAGCTGCAGGGACAACCTGCTGGCAGAGAGTAGCTTCACTGCTGAGAGCTTCAGAGACCTGCAGAGACTTTGGAATGGCTTGCAGAGAGGAGCTACCCTCTCCAGGTTCTCCTCTCTGCTGAGAACTGAATACTAGATGGAACCACCTGCCTGCAGGAGAGTTACCCACTCCTGTGGGCTTTTCTAACAGTACATAAAACTTCTTCACCCTTCACTCTTAACTTGTCTGCTACCTCATTCTTCCTGGATGCAGGACATCCTTCTTCTTGGATGGAGGACAAGAACCTGGGCAAAGATGTGGCAGACCAGAGGTTTCAGGCCAGAAAAATCAACGCCCTAGAGATCTTGTAACAATGGCTCTGTTTGTTACTAACTTTAGCTAAGAATAAAGTTAGAGTTCATTCTCAATAACTTGTCATGTGGGGGTCTCCATGGGGCAGCCCAAAACTGGCAGCTTTCCTCATCAAAGCCAGTAAAGGAATCAAGACAAATTGAAAGCTTTTTATTTTCTCGCCCTAGAGAGGGCAAGAGTTTTGAGTAAAAACTGGCAAGAGTTTTGAGTGAAAACTGGAAAACCTAACAGAACTGTAACACCCATAATCTAATCTTGGAAATGACACCCATTGACTTTGTCATAGTCTGTTGTTTACAAGCAACTCACTCAGTTCCTCCCCTGTTTAAGATAAGTGAATTACACAGGGTTGGGAATATAAAATATAGTTTATTGGGCTCCATTTTAGAAGTTTTCTTATATCACACCCTCATTAAATTATCTTAATATTTTTAATGAAAATCAATTGATAATATATATGTCTGTTTCTCCATATTTCATTTTGTTCCATTGATCTGTAAGCCAATGTTTTTGTCAGGACCACAGTAGCTTTATTATAGAAGATTTGTAGTATATCGTGCAATCTGGTAGTATCAGTTCTCAATTTTATTATTTAATACAACTTAGCTATCCTTCAGTGCATTTTATTGCCATATGTATTTTATAATTAGCTTAATAAAATCTTCAAAAATAGCCTGTTAGGATGCTAATTGATTTTCTGGGACCAAACATTTGTGGCAGACCTGTCAGATCATAGGCCACAACAAAATGATTTTATATGTGGATAGGAACACTCAACCCTAGAAGGAAGTTTTAATTATCCCAGAGTGCATTCCAAAAACTAGTAGAAGATGACATGTATTACTCAGATTTTGTGAGGCAAAATGATGAAGAACTTATCTTAAATATATATATTAACTTCGGGACAATTTTGAGTCTTCAAATCCATAAATTTGGCACATTACTCCATTTATTGAATTCATTTTTATTTGTTCTCTACAATGTGTTGTAGTGTTCAGTGTAAAGATCTTGAAAACATTTAACATCAGACCTAAGCATGCCATGTTTATGCTATTGTGAGTGGCACTAATATTAATTTAAATTTAATTCGGTTTTCAGTTTTTTAAGTTATATAAAAATATGGTTGACTGTTGTACATTGACTACAAATCTTGAGATGAGACCTTTCAAAATTAATGTATTTCTCATAAATGTCATAGAATTTTTTGTACAAATATATGTCATCTAAGAATAAAGTCAGTTTAACTTCTTACCTTCCAATTTGAATGCATTTTATTTTATTTTTGCTGTGTTATTGTTCTGACTAGAACCTAAAGCACAACGTCCAATAAAAGCTGTGAGAAAAGATATACTTGCCTTATTCCCAATCATAGGGGGAAATTATTGAATGTTCCCCAGTTGAATAGAAGCTACAGGTTTTGTTATGTGTGTGGGGATATCCTGTACTAGATAGAGAAATTTGACTTTTTATTTTACTGTTTGTATGTTGAATAGGCATTTATTTTAGTCAAATGCATTTTCTTGCATTTGTTTGATGTAAACATGGTTTTCCAGCGTTTGATTTACCTTGATTTCTTAAAAATATAAACCAATCATAAATTGCTGTGATTAATTTGAATTCGTTTATAGTACCCTCAACATTTGATAAGTAGGTGGATTTTTTGTAATAATTGTATTTAGAATGTTGGTATCTATCTACATTCATGAGAAAAATGTTGGTCTTTAATTTTATTTACTTGTAAGACTTTTGTTTGACTTTGATGTCATGTTAATGCTATTCTTACAAAAATTAGTTGATTTTTTTTTTTTATATTTTATGTTCCAGAATATATAATTGGTACTATTTTTTTCTTAAAAACATGATAGAATTTACCTGTGAAATTATCTGGGCCAGAAGTATTCATCACAGCAATTTCTTTTTACTAAGAATTAAATTTCTTAACATAAAATGTTAATTTTTTCTACATAAGATTTGGCAGCTTGTGCCTTTTGACAGTTTTATTCATTTTATCAAAGATGTATACTTTATTGCCATATGATCATTTACCTTATTCTTTATTATGTATTTAATAACTGTATGATATATGGCAAAATCTATTCTTTCATTCTTTTTTAAAAGATTTTTTTCAGTTTATGTGAAATTAATATAACAGAAAGTTAACTATCTTAAAATATTAAATTCAGTGTCATTTAATGCATTCTCAGTGTTATTCAACAACATCTTCTCTCTAGTTTAAAAAAAAAAAATGACTCCAGAAAAAATCTTGTATTCATTAAGTAATCACTCCCAACTACCACATCCTTAGCACCTAGCCACTACTCATTAGCTTTCTGTCTCTCTGGATTGGCCTACTCTAGATATTGCACATAAAAGGAATCATAAATGTGACATTTTCTATCTGCCTTCTTGCCCTTAGTATAATATTTTTAAAGTTCACTCAAGTTGTAGCATGTATTAGTATGTCATTCATTTTTGTAACTGAATAACATTTCATTGTATGTATATACCACAATGTGTTAATCCATTTATCCATTGATGGATATTTGGGTATTTTCCACCTTTTAACTATTATAAGTAGTGCTGCTGTGAACATTGGTGTACAGGTTACTGTGTGAACATATGTTTTCATCTTTCTTGCACATACCTGGAAGTGGAATTGCCAAATTCCATGGTAATTCAATGTTTAACTTTTTACAAAACTGCCAACACATTTTCCACCATGCCTACATCATATAACATTCCCATTAGCAATGTAGGAGGGTTTCCATTTTTCCACATCCTCACCAACACTTTTTTATTTTTTTTTTCTGATTTTATTTTTATTATAGTCATCATAGGGATGTGTGAAAGAAAATAAAACCTTAGGACTGCAAACTCACTTTGGCAAAGCAAAAGTTAAGCTTGGGAACTGTGTCATGCAGTACTGCCTTCTCCAAACAGACAGCTGTAATTTCACAGTGACATAGCCTTGTGCCTAAGCCAGGTACCCAAAGGGATAGAAAATCATAGACTTCCCCCAGATGGCCTTTCTCATGCATTATTCACAAATAAATTCCTTGTGAGCCCCTATGTCTTCCAGGATAAATATTCCCCCAATAAACCAGCTCTGAATCAGAGTTCTTTTAAATCTCAAACTGATTATATGTTGATTATGAGCTTATCTTCACAGATACAGAACAAGGACAGGGTCAGAAATCATCCTTCTGTGTAGATCGAGATGGAAGCACAATTGACTTTTTCTTCTACTTTCTCTGTTCATTTTCCCTTATCTTATATAAAGTGTTGATTCACTGAGCACTTACTAGATCCTTACTACAAAGTAACCATTTGCCTCACTGTCTTCTCTCTCCCTTTTCTCTATACTGCTCGTTCTTTCCCCTTTATATATTGAGTTCCCCAAACCATATATGGAAAAGCACAGGTAACAAATGTGACATGTGTTTTTCCCAGGTGCAGCCTGAAACTTTAGTTCAACAAACATCTATTGATTGATATTCCTGCCTTAGTCACTTTTTTGCTAACAAGTGTAAAGTAGTAACTTACTGTGGTTTTGATTTGTGTTCTTTTAATGACCAATGATGATAAACATCTTTTCATGTGTTCATTGTTTATTTGTATATTTCCTTTGGAGTAAGGTCTATTTGATTTCTTTGTATATTTTTATTTGAAATACTTGCCTTTTTGTTGTTGAGTTGTAAGAGTTATTCATATATTCTGAATACTAAACTCTTATCAAATATATATATATTACACATATTTTATCTCACGTTTACTTTCTTTATTGTGTCTTATGATGCACAATGGTTTTAAAATTTGATGAAGCTTAATTTATCATTTTTTGTTTTGTTACCTATGCTTTTGTTGTTGAATTCGCAAGTCATTCTCAAATATGAGGGGGTAACCGTTTATTCTAATGTATTCTTCTACTAGTTTTATAGTTTTAGCTCATATAATTAGATAATTAATCCATTTTGAGTCATTTTTTTGTGTACAAGTGAAGTAGTGGTCCAAATTTTTTTTTTTTTTTTTTTTGAAATGGAGTCTCGCTCTGTCACCCAGGCTGGAGTACAGTGGCATGATCTTGGCTCACTGCAAGCTCTGCCTCCCAGATTCAGGCCATTCTCCTGCCTCAGCCTCCTGAGTAGCTGGAACAACAGGCACCCGCCACCACGCCTGGCTAATATTTTTGTATTTTTTTAGTAGAGACAGGGTTTTACCGTGTTAGCCAGGATGGTCTCGATCTCCTGACCTTGTGATCCTCCTGCCTTGGCCTCCTCAAGTGCTGGGATTACAGGCGTGAGCCACTGCATCTGGCCCCAATCACGTTTTTTTTTTTTTCTTTTTTAAATGTGGTTATCCACTTATCTTAACACCATTTGTTGAAAAGATTTCTCTCCCCACTGAATGGCCTTGGTTTTCTTATCAAAAATTAATTTGTCTAAGTTTATTTCTAGGCTGTCAAGTCAGTTCTGCTTGTTGATATGTTTATCCTTATGGTATTACCACAGTGTTTTTGTTACTCTAGCTTTATAGTAAGTTTTGAAATTGGGAAGTATAGATTGACTAACTTTGTTTTTCTTTTCCAAGATTATTTTGGCTACTTGGAGTCTCTTGAAATTTCGTATGTATTTTAGCATATTTTTTCCTACTTCTGCTGAAAATGACATTTGGATTTTGGTAGGAATTGCATTGAATCTGTCCAATATCACTTTTTTAAATGTTTTATTGAATTTTTCCACTGTACCATTTGACTCCTCTTTTATTATTTTTTTTCTGTTTTTTAAATTTTTATTTTAGTGGTCACCATGGAGATTGCAGTTATCATACCAAATTTATGCCAGTCTAGTTTTAATTGAAACCAATTTAGCTTAAACAGAATACATTCACTCTGTTTCTATCTAGCTCCATGCCCCTTTATGCGGTTATTGTCATAAATTACATTTTATCCAATGTTTTCCATTAGCATTGACTTATAGTGTTTAACACTTTTATCTTTCTAATGAAATAGTAAAAAAGGAGGAATTACAAACCCAAAATATAATATTACCTTTTATATTTATCATTGTGGTTAGCATTACATGAAATCTTATTTGTATTGCTTTATTTTCATTTATTTAATTATTTTCTTCTTGGGATGGAGTCTCACTCTGTGCCCAGGCTGGAGTTCAGCGGGGTGATCTTGGCTCACTCCACCTCTGCCTCCCAGGCTCAAGCAATTCTCCTGCCTCAGACTCCTGAGTAACTAGGATTACAAGCGCATGCCAGCATGCCCAACTAATTTTTGTAATTTTAGTAGAAACAGGATTTCACCATGTCGACCAGGCTAGTCTCAAACTCCTGACCTCAGGTGATCCACCCGCCTCAGCCTCCCAAAGTGCTGGGATTACAGCCATGAGCCACCACACCAACCTGTATTATTTTAAACAACAAATCCTTGTTTCAATGCATATAAGGTGCTTTTTATTTTTTTCTTTGCTTGCATTTAAGATTTTCTGTTTATTAAGCTGGAGCAACTTGTTCATGCTTTGGTGTAGATTGCTATAGGTTTCTGTTCTTCTTTTGGGTTTATTGAGTTTCTTGGGCAAGTGATTATTAGAGATTAAATTTTTGTATATCACAAAAATTTACAGTTTGAAATTTAATCCCCATTGTGATGGTGTTTAGAGGTGAGACTTTGGGGAGGTAATGAAGTCATGATGGTGAAGCCCTCATGAATAACATGAGTGAATATCTCATAAGAAGAAGCTAGAGAGCTAGCCTGCTGTCTTTCTACTACATGAGGATGCAATGTAAAGTCAGCAGTCTCCAACTGGAAGAGTGCCCTCACTAGAAACCAACCATGTTGGTATCCTGATCTCAGACTTGCAGCCTCCAGAATTGTGAGAAATAAATGTGTATGATTTATAAGCCACTCAGCCTATGGTGCTTTACTAGAGCAGCCTAAAATGACTGACAGTGGTTTTAAAGATTCACTGACATCTAAAAATTTTTGGCTACTATTTTCTAGAATATGTTCATAATTATGCCCATTTCATCTGTATAAATTGGTGACTCCAAAAACATGTATGTTTTTCTACTTGAAGTTGTTTCCAAACTGATGATATATTTTTAATTTTAGACACTTTCTATGTTTCATTTTAGATAATTTCTTTGGTCATCAAGTTCACTCTTTTTTTTTGCAATAGGTAATTTACCATAAAGTTAATTCACTGTATTTTTTTCTCTCATATTAGAGTTTTTACATCTCATTGTTCACTTGTGATCTTTTAAACATATCCTCTTCATCTTGACTAACATGTTTAATCTTTCCCATACATTTTTAAATATATATGATATAGTAATAATTAATGTTTAAAGTGTGATTCTACTAAATCTTTAACTGTACAATTTCTGAGTTAGTTTATAGAATAGTTATATGAGTTGAATCTTGCCACTCCCCTGAAAAAAAAAAAAAAAAAAAGTATGTTGAAGTCTTAACCTTCAGAACCTCCTAATGTGATCTTATTTGGTAATATGATTATTGTATTAATAAATGTAATTATTTAAGATGGGATTATACTGGAGTAGATTGGGCCTCAAGTTCAAAATTAATTCTGTCTGTAAGAGAAAATGGCCATGTGAATACACAGAGAGAGCACTATATAAAGTTAAAGTCAGAGACTGGAGTGATGAATCTATAAGCCAATGAATGCCAAAAATTACACACCATCATGAAAAGGTGAAAGAGTGACATGGAACATTACCGATATCCTGATTTTATATTTCTCACATCCAGAACTCAGAGGCAATACATTTCTATTATTTTAATTCACTAAATTGGTAGTACTTTTTTACAGCAGACCTAGAAAATTAATAAAATTGGCTTTACCCCTTATTATGTATTGTTTTTTGCTGATTCCTCATTTTGTTAAAGATATGATGTCTGATTTATTTATTTCTGTATTATTATTGTTGAGAGAGAATCTTGCTCTGTCACCCCGGCTAGAGTTCAGTGACACGATCTTGGCTCACTGCAACCTCTGCTTCCCGGGTTCAAGTGATTCTCCTGCCTCAGCCACCCAAATAGCTAGGACTACAGGCATGCAGCACCATGCCTGGCTAATTTTTGTATTTTTAGTAGAGACAGGGTTTCACTATGTTGGCCAAGTTGGTCTTGAACTCCTGGCCTCAAGTGATTTGTATGCCTCAGCTTCCCAAAGTGTGGGGTTACAGGTGTGAAACACCACACTTGACCTTTAATTGTTATTCTTAAAACATCCTATTTTTGCACCGGACTCAGACTTACAAGTAGAAGCTGTTATAGAGGTCAGCCTGTGTCTTTTGGCAATTGGTCATGGCATTTTTCTTTGGCCTCCTTCATTCTCTTTGGCTGCCTTCATTCTCTTTGGCCTCCTTCATTCTCTTTCCCAAAAGTTAAAACAACAGTCATTTTATTTAGCTCACAATCCTGTGGGCAAGTAATTTTAGCTGGGCTCAGTTTTGTACTTGTCTCTGTCCTACTTGAAGTCTTTATGTGGCTCCAGCAATTTGCCAGTTTGATCAGGATTAAATGATCAAAGAAGGCATCACTCAAATATCTGAAAATTGATTCTAGCTTTTGTCTGGCCGCCGTCTCCAACAGACTAGCCAATGCTTCTTTGCATTGTTACTAATTTCCAAAAGCAACAAGCAAAAGAGGACAGCCCTATTGTACGAGCACTCTTTGAGCCTCTTGGGTCATTTTTGCTACAATCCCATTGGCGGAAGTAAGTCACATGGATAAGCCCAGAGTTAATGAATGAAGAGATTAGATTAGTGAATAGATAGAGAGAGAGGTGATTTATTAGAGGCCATTACAATAATGGTCTATCACACAGTAGTCATAATAGCTGAATAACAATTTCCAGAGACTATATTTATTTAGCCCAGTAAAAAGACCACATCTGGAACCGCAGCTGCAATGGAAGTTACCATCTGGTATGATATACATTGCTTTTCTCTTCTCCCAAGACTCATCTATCTTTTGCAGATAAAAAAAGGAATTTTCAATGAGAATATAGTGTAATGGGAATCACCACCTCTGCTTTTTCATAGTTTCTCGGGTAGTAATAGTCTGTATAACACAAAAAGTGATATAGTCTTGCATTTGGATTATTATTCTTATAAAAGATGGTGCTCCAAATATATCTAATAAAATGCATTAAACATTTAGATTGTTAGAGAATTTATAATTTTACTCATAAAATTTTACTCATTGTAGTTTCCAAACATAGATTTTAGGTACAAACTTTCACCAGGTGTAGAAAATTTAAGTTCTTCTTTCAATAACGTATGTCAGGTATGTCAAACTCTTTAAATCTATGCCCACTTTCAATAATCAACACAATAAAAATCTTCTGAGTCATTTTATTAGCACCTTAAATTTCACAATATGTTAGTATGATGAAAAGTTATAAATTCGATATAGTTCTTATTCTCATTCCAGTTTTAAAAGCACTTTTAAGAGGAATACATGCTTTGTTGTCTTCCTCTTAAAACCATTTACTTAAATGTTTGAATATTGCTGTTACATCTTTAGAACTCTTTTCCTCTTGAGGATAATATCCACTATTTCTCAACCATTCTCAAATATCAGGGGTATCATTCTTGTCCTAATACTTAAATGCACTGTGCAAATATGTTCTTTTCCCTGTTTTGTGACAAAGGAATCTGAAGTTTGTACTCAAATTTACCCTGAAATCAGCCATAAAGACTTAAGGCAGATATAAAGTAACTACAAGAGGTAAAACTTTACCGCTACCCCCTTAGGGTCCCTGACTTGGCCCCCAAATTAAATTGGCATGAGATAGATTAAAAGGACAAAAGAATACCAATTTAATATTAAGTTTTATGTGACATAGAAGCCCTCATAAGGAAATGAAGACCCAAAGAAGTGGGAAAATCCATATGATTTTCTATTAGACTGATCAAAGAGAGGGAATTACAGAAAAGTAACTAAATTATTTGGAGAGGCTAAAGGAAGATAAAAATTATTTTAGCATGGTCTTTTTGTATAGAATTTCCTCAGCTATGAGTCCCCATAGAAGAATGTTTCTTTTCTCCTGGCACAGGGAAGGTGACTTTAAAATGGGAGTTTTTATCTCCTATAGGCAAGAAAAAATAGTAGATTAGAATGCTCTGTTTAAATCTTCTATTTTTCAAGTATCTTTGGCTTAAAATAATCCTTATGCCAAAGTGGTATATTCTGGATGGCTTCAGAAGCTTGAATAGAATGCAAAATTCAGGCTATTTTATAAGTAGTAACAATTAAAGTTATTTGAATGAATGAAATGCAATATCTTTTACAGAATAAGAAGAATGAGAAAAGAAAGCTGAAAACTGAAGTCCAAAGAATCGGTAAAGAAGTCTGAGAGACAACTCTGAAAGACAGGGGGAAGTAGTAGCATATCGTGTAAACAAAGATGTAGGGAACCTTTGAACAGGCTTGTATAGCCAAGGTAAATGTGGTCATATAGACCCCAATAGACTTCCAATTTGAAGATTTCTTAGGTCAGAGCGTATTTCAAAACACAGCTATGTATCTTTAGATGTACTTGTAAATTTGATATTTGTTTCCAAGTTTCTATTAAATTAAGCATCAAAAAGAAAGAAGTGTTTTATTACTTCATTTATGGAAGATGTATTGAACATATTTAAATCTTCATAATTTTTAAATCCTATGATATATACTTTTGTATTGCAATTCTGGTGAAAAACTATTCACTCAACATTTAAAAAACAGACAAAATAGAAGCCTTGGTTTTCCCATAGTCAATAAGTTCAGCAAAATTTTATTCATCGGGATCTTTCATAAATAATAATCATAACACACCAAGCATTTGTGTAGCTCAAAAACTTTTAAATACAAGTTTCTAACATTGATATATATTATTTTAGCTACAAAAGCAGCCTTGGAAATCGTTAAGCCTAACCACATCTTTTTTTCAGATGATTAAAAACAGAACATGATACGGTTTTCTGTAACAGTTCTGGTAATGAACCCTTAAACTGGGCATGGACGCTGCTCCATGGACTACAGCCTCTCTTATTTTCACAGCATCAGTGACACTATTAGGTTAAATATATTTCTGGCTATTTTCATTACTACAGAAATGTTCATCTGGTGACTCAGCAAAACACTAATTATTCCATCTTCTTTCCTCATTTTGGAGAAGGACAAATTGAGAATTGACAATTCAAGACAGATATAATAATAAAATAGAAATAAAAGTGCATAAGGATTTTCTTCATTTTCTAGAGCTCTTTTCATGACAAAATGTTTTTAATTAAAGATGAGTTAAATCAGAAGAATGGAAGAAATTAAGCGAGATTCTTATTTTTTAACACCTGCTAACAGGTGCTAAAATCTGTTTGAATTCTCCGAATGATGATTTCTGTAGCCAAAATCTCATTATCATAAAACCCAAGATCAAAAAGACTGTGAAATGTTGAGGCTGATTTAGTTTTCAAATGCAAAGCAGCAGCTGGATTAAAGCAATAGGCTACTGGAAGAACCTGGAGAGACACAACTGACATCTTTAGTCATCGGGTGCACTCTCAGACAATGAACAGACTGATTGGACATACAGAAATGGGAAAATTCATCATGTTCTTATTCTAATAAGTTTCATTTCAGGAAACTGATGAATGACAAGCTGCAGCAGGTTATTCTTTTACTCAGCAAAGAAAATATAGAGATGATTGATACTGGGAGGACATAGGTAGAAACAAAATGCTTTTGTTAAGATTATATTTACTCTAAAATAATGCCATATATAAAAGTTTTATCCAAGAAAAGTTCTTGTACAATACATATATATCTATGGTTATATACAAATATATACATATGTCTACATAAATGTAGATATATACATATGTACTTGTATAGCTACATGAAATACATATTCATATATACATATATATATTTTCATGTATATCTACATAAAATACATATACATATGTACAAGAAAGGTAATTGAAACAAAGAATGCTTTTTCAAAAGTTGAGATTGATATACTCTCAGCTTTGATAAAAGTCTAATATAAAAATAAACTATTAAGGAAAAACTTCACTGTACCTCAAAAGAGTTACTAAATGTATTCTCCATTATGCCACACAATATTCCTTATCTAATGATCACCATTCAATTTATTGCTAAGAAGATTCTTTGCCTCTTTAAGCAGCAACAATTCTATCAAAGTATAGAATGTCTTAGGGAACAAAGTACACATAGTTACTTAAAAAGAAAGAAAGAAAGAAACTAAAGCTGCTGCTCCAGGTAATTGCAAGCTCAAGTATTATTGTTATTATTATACTTGTCATTGTTTTCTGGTTCTGGATCTTGTTATGTAAAATAAGAGAATGAGTTCTGCACAGCCCAGGAAGTAATCAACAAAGTGAAAAGACATCCCATAGGATGGAAAAAAAAAATAAAAAAAAATTTGTAAACTATTCATCTGACAAGGGATTAATAACCATAATATATATGGGTCAGATAAAAGATATTTTTGGCACTGTAAGAAATGGGATACACACACATCTGTGTCAATTATTATTATTAATGTCCATTAAAAATGTAGAGACTAGACTAAAGGTGATAAATTTTTAGGCCTTTACTAAATTTAATAGACATAAAATTGTTTTTTCTTCATTAGTTGTTGTTTTTATGTGCCTAATATTGCCTAGTAATTGCTATTTTGTTTTCTAAAAATATATATTGCATATATATTATAAACATATGAAATAAAGTATACATATTTAACAACAAAAGAGCATGTACTCTGCAGAAAACGTAAGAAAATGCTAGAAAGGGCAGATTTTCTAAAATCACTAACTCTCTACTCAGCTAAAGATTTTCACTGTTAAAACATGTTACACATCTCTACAGTTATTTTTTTTTGCATTTTTCCCCTTTTAAGCAACAATTCTAAGTTTATGTACTGAATAACCACTTTTCTTCTATATTTAAAGAGTCATTTTTCTCATAACCTAGTTAATTTTACATAGATACATTTCCATTATTTAGAGTTTTCATCCTATATTTTTTCCTATACCAAATACATGCTATGCTATTATGCTTATTGAAAATTTAGAAGTTGATTTCATATTGAGCTGTATAAGTTGTCTTTTCTTCTCTTATTTCAATGTTCCTAGACTGGTGTTATTAGTTATTCTCACATATAAACTTCTCAATCCTTTTATCAAGTTTAAAAATTCTGTCATTTTCCTTTCTGTCTGATTAAACACATTCTCTTCTTGATTTTCTTCACCAAATAGGCATAGATTAGTATAACCATTTCTTTGTCAACTTATGAAACTTAGTTAGAGGCACCCATATAATTTAACATTTTTATAAACTATGATAAAAAGTAAAATGAAATAGGTAAGAAGAAGTATAACATTATATGTGATTTAAACAAATATATCCACAGTATTATCACTTCAACATCTAGCTAAGAAAAAAATTATTCACATATTTTACATTCTTTTATAGCAAGTATTCAAAATTTGGCATGAATTTTATACTAACAGGATTTACCAATAGGAAATAACCACATTTTAAGTGCCCAATGATCACGTGTGGATAATGGTTGCAGTGTTGGGCAGCAAGGTTCTAGTCACTGATTATAATAAAACAGAATAAAAGAGGATGACGTGTGTCTTAGTCTGTTTTATGCTGCTATAACAGAACACCACAGACATGGTAATTTATAATGAACAGAAATTTGTTTGGCTCTTGGTTCTGGAAGGTAGGAAGTGCAAAACAATGGCACTGACATCTGGTGAAGATCATTGCATCACATCATCACATGGTGAAAGCTGGCAGGTCAAGAGAGGACAGGAGCTAGAGCAAAAGATTGAATGTGCAGCCACAGAGCTTTTATAATCAACTTTAATTCATTTATGAGGGTGCAGTGCTTGTGACCCAAACACTTACCATTAGGCCCCACCACCCAACACTGTTGCATTGGGGATTAAGTTTTAACACATGTTTTTTGAGAGACACAACAAAACCATAGCAATACAGAAATCAAATACATATGAAGAAACTAAAATAGGATAACAGGTGGATAGTAACCAGAAGTGTAGAGGCAAGTAGTCTCAATCAAATAAAATCTAGTGTAATATCACCGAGAAAAAAAAAAAAAAAGGCATTTAGTGCTTTTGAGAAATAGGAGGTAGGGGTGTCGCGATCACTGTGGCTGTGGCTGAAATGTGCTGCTAAATGAAATGGATCAATGAAGCAGGGAAAGGTAGTAAAAGCCAGTTCAGTAGGACCTCCTCGGATTTTATTCTGTTTTCCACGGAGAGCCACAAAAGAAACATAAGCAGGAAGATTACATGATGTGCTAAAAACCACGTGATGGCTGCTGAGCAATGAATGGGCTACAGCGTTGGGAGTGGAAAAGCAGAAGAGAGTTGAGGGTAGAGCCAGGGAAACCATTAATGGTCTGTTTCGGTAATCCAGGAGTTAGAGATTGAAAACTTGAAAGGACTGGAATTGGTGAGAAATGGTTGGATTCAGGATATAATTCAGCAATGGAACTTAGAGGACTTACGAATAGATTGGTTATAGACTGTGAAGAGGAAGGATGACGCTATGATGACTGCTAAGGTAAGAATGTGTGTTGATACCATTTACTGTGGCAAGGAAACTTGGAGAACAAATGTAGAGAGATAAATTAGTAGTTACATTTTGGACAGTTAAATCATTGAATGTCTTTCAGTTGGAGAGGCTATTAAAAGGTTATAAGTCAAGGGAGAATACTAGATTAGAATTTTTTAGTTAGGATTTATGGGTCATTAAGTGGCATTTAAAAATAAGGAAACTGACATGATTATTTATGAAGAAAAAAGTTTGTTAGACAAGAAAAAGTTTCAGAACCAAGCCCATGCCGTAATCTGACATTTAGAGGTCAGACAATGGAGAAAGAAAGAATCAAGGACAGTGACAAAGAACAGCAAGTGAAGGAGAAATAAAATAAGCTTTAGGTAATATCAAAAAGTCTAGAGATTTCTGTATCTGAGGGGTAAAGAGTGGCAAACATTAAACTGCTGAGGAGTTAAGAACACTAAATGTGGCCGGGCAGGGTGGCTCACACCTGTAATCCAGGCACTTTGGGAGGCCAAGGTGGGTGGATCACAAGGTCAGGAGATCCAGACCATCCTGGCTAATATGGTGAAACTCCATCTCTACTAAAAAAAAAAAAAAAAAAAAAAAAAAAAAAAAATTAGCCGGGTGTGGTGGCAGTGCCCGTAGTCCCAGCTACACGGGAGGCTGAAGCAGGAGAATGGCATGAACCCGGGAGACGGAGCTTGCAGTGAGCCAAGATCACACCATTGTATTTGAGCCTGGGCGACAGAGTGAGACTCCATCTCAAAAACAAAAACAAAACCAATAACAAACAAGCAAAAAAAAAAAAAAAAAACACTAAATGTAAACATGATCATTGATTTGGGCAAGACGTAGGTTATTGGTGACGTTTACTAATTTAGAAGAGTGTGCTGAAAAGTTAATGAAAAGTGAGGAAGTAAAAAGAGTGAGTGTAGACAATTTTGTTGATATGTTTCCCATAAAGGAGAGAAGATAATTCGAGCAGGAGATTAGTGGAGGATTAAAAAGAAAGCAAAATATTTGATTTGTTCATTAGTGTATTTCTTTAAAACTAGTGATACCGAGACATGTTTACGAACTGTGACTGGGAGAAAAGATTAAATTAAGCATGTAGAAGAGAAAGGCGTAATCAAAGAAGTGAAGTCCTTTAGGGTACGACAGCATATGGGAACCAGGCCTTATACAGAAGCAGGAGCACTTCATTATCACAAAGTACAAGCAAGTAGGCGAAACTGTCATTAAGTTAATTAATTTATGTAGTGTTGTATGCACTTTTGTAGGAATTATGTAACAAATTCATCCACTGATACTAAATGGGCAAGACATTTTTTGAAGATTTAGTGGACAATGAAATGTGTAGTCATTCTTGAGAATGGGAAAGGGAATTTCCTAAAGGAGTGATATGATGATCAAGCAGTATTGCTGTGAAATTAGCAAGCACAGCTCTGTAATTTTTCTCCAGTACCCTTCAGCTGCTGTAGATCAACGTGAATCAGCAGATGGCTCAGTATAAACAGTATTGGGCTTTCATCAATTGAGTAAAAGGGAAAATGAGGGGCATGGGAGGCTGAGATATTTGCAAAAGCAGTAAAGATCCTCTTTGTTGCATTTCTTCCTTAACCTTACTGTTTTTCTCTTCTGCCCATGAGGTGTCAGCTAGAAGATTACTGACTATGTAATTCTGCAGCCAGTAGACCATAATATGATGAATCTTTACTGAACATATTGCTGTGTCATGACCTCCGTTATGGATAAATGTGCCTCCTCAAATTCCTGTGTCAAAGCCCTAGCACCCAGTGTAGCTGTATTTGGAGATGAGAACTCTACAGAAGTAATTAAAGTTAAATGAGGCCTGAAGAGAGGGTCCCTGATCTGATAGAATTAGTGTCTCTATGAGAAAAGACACCACGGAGCTTCCTTTCTCTCTCCCTGTGCACACACTGAGGAAACTCCATGCAAAAACATAACAGGGAGGTGTATGTCCACAAGCCAAGAAAATAACCCTTGCCAGAAATGAATTGACCAGCACCCTGATAATGAATTTCCAGTTTCCAAAATTGTGAGAAAATAAGTATCTGTAGTTTAAGACACTCAGTCTGCTGCTGACAAACACAGTCTCCTTTTCTCTTCTCTCCCAGAAGGGTCAAAAAGGATATTTGAGATGGTACCATAACTTGTAGGAGGAAAGCTAAGTTGGCAAAATTTTACAGCATTTCTTTTGTTATTTTTTCACCGAATCTATTAAAAAAGAGGAAATGGAGCAAAGTTTGAAAACTTTTGATAAAGCCTTTATCCTTGCCAAAGATAATTATCTCTATATAACAGGTGAGAAAACAAGAGCCTTAGGAAAGTTATAAGATTTGATTAAAGTTATGTATTAACAACAAAAAAGGAGATGAAGTAATGTGTCAGGGATCTGGGAAATCATTAAACACGACAGGATTAAAGCTTATGCTAACTAGCAATACTGAGATTTTATAGGTAAAATAAAAACAGTTGCAAATATCTCAATATGAGCAAGAATCTTGGCATTTCTGTGTGTCAATGAGTTAAGTAGAGGGCCAAGGTGAACACTCTATCACCAAATGGGGCATTGTGTAGTCAGGAATGTGTAATTGCCAAAAGAACTGTAATGCCATTATTGATGCTCCTGGAAGGTAACCTCAGAACTCATGAACTCAGGGTTTCCTGGAGTCACATCATATCAGTCCAGTCTCTGCACAGGAGTTTTTGAATATTGAGTTCAAGTACATATACAATAAATCAATTGATCATAGATAGATAATAAACTCTTAATAAAACTTGAGAAACCGAAGCTCAGGTGAGCTTCACAGGTTCATAATGTGTTATGCATGTCATTTCAGATCAATGGCTGGAGGATAATACATCTTCACAATGATGGAATCATTGCTTTGGGAACCCTTCCAGACTGCACCCTTTGTGTTCCTTCCCGTGACTGATTTTTTTTTTTCCCTCGAGAGAGAGATTATTTTTTTCCTTGAGATGGAGTCTTGCTCTGTCTCTGGGCTCAAGAGATTCTCCTGCCTCAGCCTCCTGAGTAGGTTGGATTACAGGCTCACACCACCATGTCCAGCTAATTTTTGTATTTTTAGTAGAGACAGGGTTTCACCATGTTGGCCAGGTTGGTCCGAACTTCTGACCCCATGATCCACCTGCTTCGACCTCCCAAAGTGCTGGGATTATAGGCGTAAGCCACTGCGCCTGGCCTCTTGACTGATTTTTAATGTATCCTTTTCCTGTAATAAGTGTAGCCACTAGTCTGATAGGTTTTAGAGAGTCCTGTCTCCGAACTAACGAATTTTTGAAGAATTCATCAGTCTTTGTAATGAAAATTATCGAACCTGAGAATGATTTGGGGAAACTCTTGAACTTACAGTTGGTGTCATAATATAGGGTGATCTTATGTGAACTTCCCTCTGACTTTATAGTTGGAACTCAACTTCTTGAAGTTAGAGTTGGACGTCATGAACATACTTGGCTGTCTGGAGGACTGTGCCAATAACTTCACAGTTTGACTAACTCTCAGTAGACTTAAGAAAGCTTGAGTTAGATGTCAGGAAAAAATAAAGTATTAGTTCAGTTTAGATTACACTTTTCTTCAGCATATCCAAGTAGCAATATGTAGAAAGCAATACTAAAGAATTAATATATCCAATTCTTGAGTTCAAGACAGAGATCATAGAGATGTAGATTTGGTTGTCTATAACAAATAAATTATATTTGGAAACTTGTGGGAATGGCACCATTCAAGACAAAATTATGAAGGAACAGTTACCTAATTACTTTCAGTGGTTCATTCTGTCATGTGAGAGGTGAATCAGTGTTTCATTACAAAAAAATAAAAATGTAGCATGGCTAAATAAATTTTAGAAATTAAAAAGATAGTACTTGGTCTTTTAGAGATTCATAATGAATGCTAGTGGATTATATGTTCTGAAAAGCTATTCTCTAATGTTTAACTTTTCTTCATTGTTTAAAAATATGACTTTGGAAATATAGTTATTAAATATTATGTTATTTTGCTAAGGCTACCATAGCAAATTAATTTCCTCACAGTTCTGGAGGCTAGAAACCGGAGATCAAGGTATTAGTAGGTTTGCTTTTTCTAAGGGCCTCTCTCCTTGCTTGTAGATGATCACCTTCTTCTTGTTTCTTCACAAGTAATATGTTGAGAGAAATGGAGGAAAGGGTGTAGATAACACATATTTTCAAAGCATATGCTCTTTTTCCTGTCTATTACCATTACAAATAAGGATTAGCTATTTTATTTATCTGGAATTACTACTGAAAACAATTGCTTTGGTGGTAATAATAATAGCAATAGAAAACCCTCAATTACAATTTTTTATCCACAAGACATAGTATCACACCCTCAGGTACAATGACATTCATTTAAATTCTGCTCTACAAACCAATGATTGTGTAACAGTTTCCTTCTGCTTATTATTGTGTTCATTTGTTGTCTAGAGTACTACTAAAACTAATGTTCATGTACTCTTCCAGCAATACAGTTTCTTTTAAACAATGGAATCACATAAACCTCCAGAGAAGTTTGAATCGTAATTACTGCATTTATGTAATGTTCTTCATAAGACCTACCTTAACTCCCCTCCAAATTTTTTACTTTTTCAGAATAATCAGTACTTATCTCCTATGCAAGACTGCAAGGCCTTGAGGATGTGATCTGAGTCTTATATGTAGTTACATTCAGTACTATAATAAATATTCACTGTTAAGTCAATAAATACAAAATATTGGCAATTAACTTTTTCTGTCTTCAAGTCATCCACGCCTTGTTGTAAGGACTGATTCATAATCGCCCACGTAAGGAATATCAGAAATCATGATGAAATAATTTTAGGTTTGTGATTTTAAAAATATAAGCTTGATGTAAAGGTTAATGAGAATTCTTACCTTGTACATTTAATATAATTAGATGGAGAAGGAACATAAATGTGATGGAAATAGTTGAAAAAAATTGTATATTATATATATATATGTATGTTCAGAAAAATAGATAATTTTGTGTTATATTTTCAACTCACATAAAGTATATGAATAAAACTGCCTGATTAAGAGTATGGAGCTGCAAGTCAAATGAGAATAATTTGTTACTGGTTAACTAGGGAATCGTTGACAGTTGACACACAGGTGAATTTAAAGAACAGTTATAGTGTTAATTAAAACTAATGAGGACTTATTTTTTTAAAAGGTGATGTTTGAAGTAGGAGTTATCCAAATCAGGTGATGGAACTGATTGATCTATTAATAGACTGAATGAATCATTCATTTGTTCATTCAAAAATATTTAATGAGAGAATTCTAGGAAGTGGAGACTGGAGATGTAGCAGGAATCAAAAACATGGGATTCTTACCCTCATATAATTTACATATGATTGGGCCTTATGGATAGATTAATAAGACCAATAAAAATATTACTCATTGGGAAGGCAATACATGAATGGATTATATAAATATTTATTTGGTGAAAGATATTCTATACAAGTAGTCAGAAAGAGCACTCAGAGAAAGTGAAACTTATTTGGTCTCAAAAAGCAAAATAGTGAGCCTCATAAAGATTTTGAAGAAGAGAAATGACTGAACTACTATGTAAGCACTACCTCTATATGACTGTGAATCAGATGTTTACCACACGGAAAAGGAAAATTGTCACTATCAAAAATGACCAACTTACACAGTTCAACAACAGAAACAAAACACACACACCCATACACACACATGCATGCACATCTCATCAGTATAAGGTACTAAGCATTTATTTAGCTCAGAATTCTGTGAATTCGGGGTCAATGGATCCAGGCTGGACTTGGTTCAGAGTCAGGCTCTACTCTACCTGTCCCTCCTCTTCCTGGGACCAGCGGGGGAAGCTAAGCATGCTTTTATGATGATCATGACAGAAAAGCAAATGAGTAAACAGACATTTGCAAGCACGTTGCAAATTTAACCACTGCTGTGTCTGAAGACGTCCTGTTATCCGAAGTCACTCATGTTGTGAAACCCAATGTCTAGGATTGAGTAAGTATACTCCTCCCATGGGGATGCATGAATAGTTCTGAGAACAAAAATAAAAGTTTGAGATCCTTTGGCACTTAAAAGTAGTCCATATGTACCTTTTATCCTACCTTCACTACTTCTGATTTTTTTTTTTTTTCTCATCAATGTAAATGCACATAGATTATAGCTACAAGGGAAGCAGGGGCCACCACATGAAGCCATAGCCACCACAGGAGATTGGGCACAAACAGACCAGCCATATTGTCAGTAGTGAACAGACTGCAAGAAAATAGCATTTTTCTTTACTAGTGTAATAATTGGTCCAAATTAGGTGTTATAGAGGCCTCAAATTTTTAAATTTGCAACATGTTTTAAATTGATACTGAGGAACTTCCTGGCTTAGTTATTATTTCTTCATTTAGTAATAAGAAACTATTATTCACTAAGTATTCTAAAGTATCATTGGATTTGAACAGAAAAATAGATAATTTTATTTTATATTTTCAACTCACATAAAATCTGTAATTTAATTCGTGACCTTCTGAGCAGCTTATAACAGCTGAAAAAAGTAATGGCTAATACTGATATTTTTGTAGCTCTAAGGAGACTAATGTGGGCATACGTTGTAAAATTACATGCTCAATAAGTTTATGGCTTTAAAATCTAAGCGTTAATAAATGATATTATAGGTTAGTGAAGATGATATACAACTCCAAATATTAAATGATTAATTAGTGTTCTGTTTTTTAAGGCTACAGAATCTCAGTGGAGTTGTAAGCCAATGTTACTCAACACTCAGTAATCAAGTTTAATATCTGAAAAATAAAACTATATTAGTAGGTTATTTCTAAGACTGTTGTTAAGGTCATTTTTAGCTCTCAAGACTATTCCAAGTCTCATTGTAGGAATCCAGACCTGAAAAAAGGAGACAGTGGAAGTACCAATTAAAGCCACAAGAGGGTAGTCTTCCCACAAAAAAGTCAGTAATATGTTTTTGTTTCCCTTATGTCAGCATTATATTATTAAAATTCAAATTTTAGAGGCTGTCAATTGAAGGCAGAATTTATGACCTACAATTTTTATAGCCACAAGTATTTAAAACTGTTTTATGATGGACTAAAATAAAAAATAAGTGGAGATGAACCATGATATATTAGTAAGCAAAGCATGCTATTTGAGTAGTTATGATTTTGTCTGGATAAGTAATATTTTTCAGGTGTAACCAGTTTTCAAAAAATAATGTATTTGTGGAACGTGTGAAGAAAAACAGGATACTCTTGAATCATATGTGGATTCTTTAATTTTGGGTAACAGAATAGCCTCTCTTTAGAATAATCCTCCAAATTTTCTCTTATTTTTGTACTGACTGTGAAAGGTTTTTACCTTTCATTTTGTTCAAGTGCTTGGCTAAAAATATTTCACCAGGTATGTACTAAGAAAAACTATTTTGTTATTGTTGTTGTTGTTTTGTTGTTTTTCTTTTTTGAGACGGAGTGTCATCCTGTCACCCAGGCTGGAATGCAGTGGCGTGATCTTATTTCACTGCAACCTCTGCCTCCTGAGTTCAAGCGATTATCCTGCCTCTGCCTCCCCAGTAACTGGGACTACAGGTGAGTGCCACCACACCTGGCTAATATTTATTTATTTATTTTTATTAGAGACAGGGTTTTGCCATGTTGGCCAGGCTGGTCTCAAACTCCTGAGCACAGGTGATCCACCCTCCTCGGCCTCCCAAAGTGCTGGGATTACAGGCGTGAGCCACCACGCCCGGCCAAAAATGTTTATTCTTTTGTTGTCTTTAAAAGTGTAGCAGTCCAGTGTATGAAAGATCTTTTGCTGTATAAAAGAGGAGACAGGAATTCTCATCCCAAATTTGTTACTAATTAACCAAGCAGTTTAATTGACAGAAACCAATATATTCTCAGTTACTTTCTCAGTTGTTTGAAATGTAAAATAAAGAGTTTGAGGCGGTGTACTTGGAGATGTTTTTTGACTTTCCCCCCCATTCTTTCCCCTAACATTGGTATGCCCTCTTTATGAAGAAAACCATAAAGAACAAGAGTTAATTCATGCTGCATCTGATTCAGCTCTGAGCTAGCATTGCTTTGATAAAGATACTGTTTCTTTGTGGAGCAGATTTAAATACCAACTGATTTCAAACCAGTAGTGCTTAAAAGCCCCTCTGCTTATCTTATTTTTTCACTGCTCCTTAAATTTCTCGTTCAAACACTGAAAGTACATACGAATCAGGACTTTAGATCAAAGGTAAAATGAATGTTTCATAACTGCTTTCTTCGTAGCTCAGAAACTCTCCCATGGATTGTATTTAGTAAGAAGAGTGAGCAAATTTATGTTATAATCTATTATGCCAGTCCTTGCTCAAAGTCTACAGTTAGCACACTAAATAATGAATTTCTCTTTGTGAAAAGTTGAGTAAGAGACTGCCCGTGGGGCAGTCTGGTAGTGATATTGAACATCCTTATTTGCTGAGGGTCAAGACAGCCATTTCCATGACTGTTCTTTTTATCAGCAGGTGTGATGACAATAAAAGACAATTCAAGAATGACCTTTTCTGCTCTAAGGAACACGATTTCTTCAGTCAAGGACGTGCAAATCGCTGTGCTCCTTGACTGGAGCTTCAAAACAGTATCTCAAACTCAATTCTAATTAGCTATAAAAGAGCTATTTATCTGACAATTATGTTGTTACACAGGTGTGTTGCTGCTGGAAGAACCATTTCACCACTCAGCTCAGCAATGTGCATATGTTCATCTTGTTTGACTTGGTTTATGATTCTATGCCACAGTGCTGGCAAATAAATTGTTTTCAAAATGTTAACTACCTTATGCAGAAGATTGGTTTGCTATCATTTTAATATATGACTTTGCTTCGTTCATTAGATCATTTCTGTCCTTTAAATTTTCCCAAACACAAAACTGAACAGAATTCCAATCCCTCACTCCCTGTGCGGTGAATCTGAGCATAAAAGTGGATACAATGAACCATTCTTTACAAGACAAAAATTTAGCTTCTCTCCATTCCTCTTATTGCTTAAGGCTAAAGAGGCAGAGAAAATAAAGTTAACAGAAGGAATATAGGGATGTAGCATATCAAGCAGGTGGCTAAAGCAATTCTACAACACTCTATGGATTCACAGAACAAGAAATTGATGCTAATGACCAGGGATTTAGATGGCTCTGCCTCACTGACAATAGCATTGTTAGGTGATGGAACTATTGCAATCACTGTCAGCTATTTTTCTTACCAACAGGCAAAGGACTAAATAAAGCATGCAGGCAGGGAACTAATATTTACTTAATCTTAACTATATGCCAGATGCTCTCTCAGAGCCTCAAAACAAGCCTGAAAGGCTGATGTCATTATTTCCATTGTTCAAATGAGGAAACAAGGACTTAGAGAAATTGAATAATTTGTCAGAGTTTACATATCTCATTAGTGCCAAGGCATGAATTTCAACCCAAGTATATATTATTCAAAGATCAAGTATTCAAAATAGTTTTTCAAGTATTCTAAGTTGCTTCTCAGAAATTAAGGAAAAACAATGCCTCCCTGATGTACTTTTATCTTTTCCATACCATATTTCTTGGTCTAGAAGTCTTCAGTGACATTATTCTCTTGTTATTGAAGAGAATAGCAAATTCTTTGTCCGTGAAAACTGTTGTTAAATCACCTAACCTGTTTCAACAAGGCCTCTTTTCCAATAGCATATTCCTCTTTTTTCTCTTGCCAAGGAAAATAAAAAATGCTTCATGAATATTCAGAAAGAGATGTTCTGATAGCTACTATCGTTACCTATAATGCAATATTGAATGAAAACAAGGACTTACAGCATTCTCAAAATAAACTGAAACTGTGAAAAAAAATCAAAAGATATACAATACATTGTATTGGTATTCAGAATGCCTATAGTCCTTTGGCTCAATTCTCATACATGCATAAAATCATATTTGAAATCAGCACATTAAAATTCTCTGACTTAGACAATATATCTTTATCAAAAATCTTTTAGTAACAAACTTTAAAGGACACTCTGGATATAATAGGAAATATCTGACATTTTCCAAGTCCATTTGATAATATCTTCTTCACAAAGCAATAGAGAGTGATCATAAAAATATAAAGCCATTAATAAGATTTAATGTAATAACAAAATACACATGTGTCAGAGAAAATGAGAATGAACATCAGTAAATTCAGATCTCTTCATTTTAGCTAGTGCCTCAGAAGGATGCTCCTCTCAATGACAGTTTGCATTTCACTTGCACATTTAAAAAAAAAAAAAAAAGATATTTACATTTTAGGAAAATGGGATAAATACGTTCATATTCTCTTGAACATATTTTTATACTCTTAATGAAAACCAAATGTATTATAGATAGAATAGATTTGGAAAATATTGTTTTCAATTCTGAACATAGTAATTAAGAAGTTAAAGCATCTTCAGTGCTTCTTCAAAGATTGTTTTATCCCAAAAGTTTGCTAACAATAAGTCTTCTTTATATTCACCAATCAGCAATTACTTCTACTCTTGAAACAGATCAGTTTTCCAAAGAACTTTGGTCTGACTGTTCAAAACATATTGAGTAAACTATATGCTGTCACTAAACATACACATATACATAAACACACACAAACATATGTTTAGGTTTTCCACTTGATAGTATAAAGGCTTGACATTCAACCTACATTGTACCTGAGTAATTAGAAAATTTTGAACCATTTTTTTCCAGTGTCCTAGGAGTTTAAAAATCTCTCCTCAGGTAATTCTAATATGCCACCCATATCATGTACCACTACTTAACCCTTGTGTTCTTTGGCAATCAATTCTCTATTGCCTCCTATGGCACCTGAGCTCATCCATTTCAGAGGCTGCAGCTGAAAACTGTCCTGGACCTTCCCTAAGGTCCAGTCAATAGCTGAGGTCATGCCACATTGTCCACCTATACTATACGACAAAACTATTCTGTCTTATGTTTAGACTGGCCAATGAATGACTGAGTAACCTTCTTAGAGTTGGAGGCTTTTATTCCTGTGGAAACAAGGAAAGGATCCAAAATACCTGGCTTACTCCATTCCACATCTGTTCCAGTATCTCTCATCCCTATAATTTTGTCTCATACTTCAGTTGGATTCTGTCATAGAATTTATCAAAAATTCCAATTGTTTTACTCATCTTCCTGTCATATTGGATATTTTATCTTATGATAAAGTGTAATCCATAAAAGCAACCACATTTTTTTTTTTTCAATTCCTGATGCCTTCACATGTTGTCAAGCACACAACAGGCCTCCGGTGAGCATATTTTGTTTCCATAAATGAATGATTACAAAAAAGAGTTATAAAGAAAGAGACATTAGGATAGGTGGCCCTCCAGAAGACCAAGATCTTCTGATTTCCTTCCCATGACTGCATTAGGTAATAGGAGTGTGCAGCAGTGACAGGAAGGAGTTTGCTCAGGAAGACCCTGATGGTATCCACTGCTCCTACAGCTGGGACCTCAGCCCATGTTAAGGGGTCTTGAGGATCATGTTTTAAATTTTAACATATGCCCTTTTAATGTACTCTAATTTAAACATCAGGTGGTTGAGGCTATTACTTTTGCCTTAGGGAAATTCATGAAGTGAAAGAGTCAATCATGTAGGTCCAACACTAAGATCAAAACATTATCCTTTAGCATCCCCCCAAGCAGTTGGAAAACAGTCTCAGGATCTTCAGTAGACCATCCCCACGGATCACACTCTGAAAAATATGGGTATATTTCTGGGAATTCTAAACAAGAACTATTGTTTTTAATATCCCTAAACATAATATATCGACAGAATTTTTAAAGAATCATATACGCGATTAAGCAGTAGGTGGTATGGGTCAGTCATATAAGTGTGCACGTGTGTGTGGGCATGTTTGGCTGTGCATGTGTCTGTCGGTGTATGAGTTTACTAATATATATAAATAATTGCTTTATTTGCTGTATGTATAGATTAATATGTTTGTGTACAATATATATAATTGACTCCGATATGCTATGTATTCTGATACATTATACATTTATTCATATTATACAAATGAGGAAACTAAACATACGAATGGTTAAATATGCTATTTAATGCCACTTACTTAACAAAGAGGAGTAAAAAATTTTGTTCAAAATCACAATTACAGTCTTATTGCTGTTATCTTGTAGTCCTTTTCTTTGAAATTATGCAGAAAAATTACCCAAAATATATTTTATCAAGAAAGTATCGCAAATCCTGCATCGACAAACAAGAGAAGGATACATAATTTCACTACCTGTCAATCAACATAGCCCAGTATCAAGAAGTAAATCGAGAAAACAGAATCATTTTAGGCTTAATCTTATTTGTATAAAGAAATATTCACAAACAAAAATATTTTAAATTCTCATGAAGTATTTATTTTGTAGTATCTTATTATATTAGAAAAAATTGTTTATTATATTATAATATACAAAATTAAATAAGCTAGGGATTATTTTTCTCCTAAAGAAAACCTAGTGACTTCTTGTGTTGTTTTTGCAACTTGGTGTTATTTTTGTTACTTTTTGTTTGTTTGTTTGAGACAGGGTCTCACTCTGTCGCCTAGACTGGAGTACAATGGCGCAATCTGGACTCACTGCAACCTCTACCTCCCGGGTTCAAGTGATTCTCTTGCTTCAACCTCCCAATTATCTGGGATCACAGGCACAGCCGCCACTCCTGGCTAATTTTTTGGATTTTTGGTAGAGACGAGGTTTCACCGTGTTAGCCTGGATGGTCTTAATCTCCTGACCTTATGATCCACCCGCCTCAACCTCCCAAAGTGCTGGGATTACAGGCGTGAGCTACCGTGCCTGAGCTATTTGTTACTCTTAATGAAAAATAAAAGTAAGTGGAGGTAAACAGACATAGAAACTGATAGTGGAAGGCCCCAGAATTATGGAGTTAACTACCAAAAACAAATATTTTTTAGTAATAGTAAAACTTTTGTAGATAAAATATTATTCTATAAGTGGAAAAAACAACTATGATATTAATTCTTTGGAAATTTTGATTTATTCTGTTATCAATAATTAAAGAATGCAAATAATATATATAGTAGCAATGGATTAAAATGGCTGGTATAAGTTTATACTTTAAGTTGCTTAAAAATAGATTCCCTTGCAGAAACACAGTGTATTTCTGTAAATAAGTGGTCAACTTGGGGATAAAATACTAATGGCAACACGCTTAGGCAAATCCGGTTATGGCATAATATTCATAACTTTTATACTATAACTTTATTATCTGAATGTTTGATATATAATTTAAC
>NW_012115032.1:3913152-3921759 GCF_000951035.1 Colobus angolensis palliatus | reverse complement strand
ATAGAATATTTATATTTGAAATATAGCACAGGGTAACTAAATATCTTTGGATACCTTTTCTGCTTCACAATTACCTACTCTAGTAATCTCATTTACATATTTTTACTTAGCAATTCTAGTTGAGTGTTATTGATGGAACTTGCCAGAATAGCAGGTGTACAGGGCAAAGAGTAAATCTGTGTATCATGATGGCTGATTTCTATTAGTATGGCCAGCCAAGCTGTCTTCTCTATGTATTTGAGCCTGAGCCTCAAATACTGTACAAAGCTTATGTGTCAAAAAATATCCTTTTAAAAACACTGGCCTTTTAAAAACTCAAAAGCCTATTTTTAACTCTATTGACCCAAATATAACAAGATATTGACCAAATTCTATACAATTTTCTGTAACGATTCTATTTTTCTTTTCTGATTAGCTACTACCTTAGGCAATCCTATGGTAACATGAACACTACAATGGTTCAGTTGAACCATATCTAATTTATACACTCATATATACAGGTTGTTTGATATGCGAAATCCTATGATCAGATCTTTTTAAGTGTTGGAGTATTGGTGGGGGACTCAGATCACTATAGATTCTTAGTCATAATAAATACTAAAAAATGTAAGTTTGATGTTGCATTGCTTGTTTTTCCTTCTAACATACTCTGTTATTTCTCAAAAGGGGAAAATAGAATAATAGTAACATTCACATAAAGAAAATTAATCAATCAATCATAGGTGTAAAGGTTTCATAGCATCTTTTAGGTCATCCTGTCAATTCCTGAGGGCTGGGTGAGATTGTCACTGAAATCTTCTTTCTGGTTATTTATCAAAAATAGTACCAAAAGTGTCAATAGAATATTTTTTTCTGATGTATTAATGCTCAGAGCTCAGAGTAAATGCTATTAATATTCACTGCAGCAGAACTTTCGTTGTTACCATGGTCAGAGATCATTTGGAAATGATTTTGTTGTGACTGCTAATAAAGACATCAGCAGTTCCACAGTCATTTATTAGTCAGATTAAAAATCCCTATGTTAACACTGTAAGAGTTGTTAGAACATATTTCTTCTTTGTTTGATTTTTTTGTTGTTGTTTGTTTTCTTATTTGCTTATTCAGTTATTTGTTTTGAAGACATTTCAGACACGGCAGGCCTCATTCTACCAGAGCTTTGAAAAAGACATGAGCAATATACATCCATTTAAAAAATACGAAAATTAGCAATTCAAAATTTCAATTCTGTGTGTAAAACAGTAAGTCTCTGAAGGCCAAACTAGATCAGGAAAAGAAAGAGGGAATACAGATTTACAAAGGAGACCAAAGAACTAATGCTCTCAAGTAAAGATTTTTTGAATTAGCCTCAAATGAGAGGAGCATGTAGTGATGCTAGACAGAAGCTATTTATTGGTTCAGACAGGAAATTCTAACATTGCATGGCTTTATGTTCCCCAGGATGTGTGACTTTCATTTTCCCATTTTCGCACCATTAAGTATTATATGATTCCTGACTACTATTATGATTCACTTTTGAACCTCTCAGCTTTCCTTCTTTTAAAAATACCCATTCTGCTATGTGTCATGTTTTACTTGCAGTTTAAGATGGAATAATTTTATCTTAATTTCAAGTATCTGCTTCATCTTAATATAAGTACTGCAATTTTACTGATTCCTAAAAACCACATGATTTCCATATTCATCTGAATTTTCTTAACTGATGATATACTTTAATTAGTGTAAATGTTCTTTCAAAGTAATATCTGAGTAAAATATGATTGTGTCGGTAGTTTATCACATTATAAAGTTTAATTAGATTGTCACAGAGTAAAAGGGACATGGATGATATTAATTGATTATCTTTAAAGTAATAATAATGAAAAATCAGTTTAAAATTGTCAATAGCCAATATTCAGTTTCATATTGTTGTGAACGTCAGCTGTGGTATATGTGCAATGCTGTAGATGAAGTAGAGTAGCTATGTAACTGAGATATAGTTACTTTTCATATAGATGGGACAGTAATATGTAGACCATTGTGGGCTGATGCTGCTCCTGCCCAAACTAATGACTTGCCCGGCAGATTACATAAGGCTGTGGCCTTTCCAGCCTGGTGCATTTTTCGTCTACCTGGGCCATATTAACATGAAAAGGTAGGCATGTATGCTAGGGATTCTAGGGTAGCATTGGGAAGTGACCACTCCATTGCATAGACATTGATGTCTGATACCAACAGCCTTAAAGTAAAATTACTTCTATAACTTTAAAAATCATTTTCTCAAATACCTCCTTGCAGTTTTAGATATATATATGCATATGTGTATATATATAGATATCTATATATCTATATATATATTTAAGTTTAAATCATTGAAAACAGAAAAGGATCCTATTTTGTGGTACATAGAGTCTATTAATTTTGTGAACTTTCTATTAGAAAAAGAAAATTTATAATGCACAATTATAAATAAAAAATTAAATATGAGAGTATATTGAAATAGAAAATAAATTGCAAATGTAAAATCTGACAAGTAAATATCCAGAAAAACAACACATTGTTATTAATTTACTGCCTGACATACATTTGTAATACTTTTCTTAAATACCAATATTGTTGGCAGCTTACTTTTTGATCTCGAGTTCATGTGACAATGATTTTGTAATATTATCTACAGAGAGAACAAATAAATTAGTCTTTCTTTTAATATGTTGAAATTTATTTTCTTTTTTTTAGTTGGAATGTATAATGTACTTGACTTTACAAGGATACATACTTGTTAATTTTTATTGTTTTACAGATTTTGTCTACACACTCAATAATTCTAAAATTTTTATTTTATGTAATTCCCATGGGAAAAAAAAAAAAAAACCCTTAAGTTATTTGTTGTACTTCCAATTGTCAAAACTGCATTATCAAGTATATTCCCAATAACAGAAAATTTCTGTTTAAAATGGGCATCAATAAGAATCTACTAAACACCATATATATCTATTGACTGGAAAAATTTTCACCAGAACAACTTCTAGCTCCACACCTCTCAAACTCTACTTCTTCTACAGTACCCAGATGCTCCAAGTTCTAGATGCCACTGGACATGCTCATATCACAATACAACTTTTGGCCTTGTAATGATAATGGGTGAGTGATCACTATGAGTGATAGAATATACATGACAATGATTTTTATGCTAGGATGACTAGCAACAGTCAAATTCAGAAAGTGGATTTGAATTGTATGAATTTATCTCCCTAACCCCAAACCAAATGTATCACCAACTCAGTTTCCCCTTTGAATCACAAGATTCCCAAGAAACTTTAAAATCACATAAAGATTTGTGAATGAGGATAAGTAGAATTGGAATGAGACAAAGGTCTTAACCAATTGTAGTTGAAGTAACTTATTTTTGAAAATATAAAAAGAACATATGACCTCATAAACACATTTTTAGGGCCTCTCTCAGGTCTTCATTGAAAAACTACTGTGCAAATGAAGAGCTCTGAACTACATTTATGTTGTTTATTGTTCTCCTTGAAGTAATGTTTTCTCTTTGTCCTCCAAAAAAATTATCTTAAATAAATATATTTAATGTTTGATATGATTTTTTCTCGTTCTCTCTAATACTTCTCCTAAGCAATAAAAATGTTGTATATAAAAATATATATTTAAATTTGTATATTTTATTTTCTGGAATAAAAATTATTACAATTATTATTTGTACCCAAATCATCAAAACAACATAAATGTATTACATATTTAAAAAAATATTATATTTTATAATGCATCATTTAATGGGAGTTTTTTTTTTTCAAAGACCAATGAGAATTATTTGCTATTAATAGGAAACACTTTTCAGTTTCCAATCTTTTCCTACTTTTTTATAGCTATAAGTACCAAGAAGTCTTCTTAATTAAAGTAAGAAAAAAATGGAATTTGGTTATAGCAACGCTAATAGTTGAAATTTTTTCTGACTTACATGCTGCATATCACACAATAATCTATCATCTAATTATTTTATATATTTCAACTCAGCTACGGTCTTCTTCATTTTACTAACTGTCTCCTAATTTTTAAGAGTCTTTCAAGTCTTATAACTTCTGTTTCTGCTTACTGCTAAGTAAATAAAAAATATATATATTTTCTCAAGACTTTCCATGGATAATTATTTATTAATTATATGAATTACTTAGTTAAAGACAACTTTCTATGTAGTTAAAAAGTGTCAACACAAGTCTTATAAAATTGCAAATGAGAAGAATATTTTAAAAATTGTATTATACTTTCTTTTACAATAACAGAGATAAATAATAAAAAGGTTTGGCTATTAAACAAAAAAACATTGTCACTCATACCACTCACTTTATAATACATCTGAATTCTAACGTCCAAAATTATCTAATTTCAAATGCCAGACTTTTCTTTTTACAGAAATGCATATAACAATAGGTAAGACATTAAACTTTACTATTAGTTTAACATATCCTTACTGAGAGGACCTTCTCAGATATCAAATTTTATACTATGCCTTATTTGATGCCCTTGACCTTTTTATACCCCAATGTGTAAGATTTGGAATGGTTAATTTGTTTTTTATTCAAAGGAATTGTAAAAAGTTAGATAAAGAAGGAAAACTCGTATGAAGCCAAATTGCAAGCATACTCTGAAGCAGAAAAATTCTGGGAAAGAATACACATCATAATTTCAGATCTGGGATAAAATTTGTCCAATATCCTCCTGAAAGTTTCTTCTATCCATGTTCAAGGTTTCTATCTTATTTCCTTTGCACTGCTTATTTGGGTGGTAAGCTTAAGAAAAACAAACCCTGAACTCTCAGCCAGCTCTCTCTCTCAAATCTTCATATTGACACAACTCATTTGGCTTCGGCCTTATTTAGTAGGTGTGTATCTTTTACTTATGTAATATACATAACTGGGAGAAAAATCCCCAAGTATAAGAGAATTAGTTTAGCATTTATTTTCAATAACTTAAAAATTGTATGTAAACACATGGCCATTTGAATAAACAAATATGCATTAGACCAGCATTTCTCAAATTTTAATATACATAAAATTTACTGGCATGTCTTGTTAAAATTTAGATTTTGATTCCATAGGTCTGTGATGGGAGCTGAGATTCTGCAATTTTAACAAGCACCCAGGTGATGCTGATTTGCAACTGGTTCACAGACTATACAATTAATAACAAGGCAGAAGATGATATTTATATATATATAGGTGTATAAATGTGTGTGTGCACGTGTTATGTGTGTGTGGATGTAATATATATATGCAATGTTGCTGGATCCATGTGTATCATACACCTGTTTGTTGTGAAATAAAAAATTCCATTTATTACACTCTGCTTTCTACTATGTGCAGAAGAAGTAAGGCAGCTTTTAATCTAAGATCTAATGAGAGAGTTAAAATGACAATTAGATCAGTTTATTGCACTTCTCCACCAAAGAAGATATCTAATGGTGGGTTCTTTTCCATCTTCATAGCAAACCGATTTTCTTATATAATCAATTTCTTTAATGATTCTTGCAAGCTAGATTATATCATGAAGCTAATTGTATAGATGTAAAGAATAATTCTCAACTCTATCAGATTCAGCACTACCATTTTGTAACAAGTGCTTCTCATATTCTTTTTTATTCTGAACTGAAAAAAACAAACAAACAAACAAACAAAAGTAAAACCTCAGGTATAATTAACATAATCAACAAAATGTCCTAATGCAAGTAAATTTTAGAATTCAATGGAAATAGTTATGCACCACACACACACACACACACACAGAGATTGTAAATTCTTGAGAATGTCCATACTTGAAAGTGCAATGAAGTACACAGCGATTTTTGCATCTGTATGTAAGATCACCTCCAATAATGGAACTGTTAGAAGCATACTGATGAAGTTCTATTGAATTATCAGATCCAATAACATGGAAAAGCAACTTTGTTATCAGTGATGTGATTTTCTGAAATGTGTACAATTTTTCAATTTTCCAAATAAAACAAGGTAAAATCTTTACCTTGATTTATATTTCTAGGAGTTACATTGCTTAAAAAGAGAACTAATATATCCTAAACTGTTAAAATTCATCTTATATAGTAGTGATTTTTAGTTAAATATAAAACGCTATTGAGATCTTGACTCATATAATCATAAACCTATTTCTTTACTTACTTGAATATAAGAGGGACATTTGAAGGTATCTTCAGTTCAGAGCTACTCTTTTGGTTTATTATAAAAGATCTAGCATCTTTGGCCTCTAACCAGTGAGTGTCAGCAGCCATTTTCTGTGACAACCAGGAAAAACAATTTTCTAATGCACTCTGTGATTGGGTACCACCTACTGAAAACAACTAATTTAAAATATTTTTGAATGACTTATATGAGAATTCACACACTTGACTCTGTATATTTTGTTTATTTTTATATTAAATAAATATTTTTATATTACTTATTTTGTTCATGACATCACTTTGATGTCATCAAAGACCTTTCTACTTCTCCATTCAAAATGCTCTTTCTTGGAAATACTATTGCTTAACAAACCTGACTTGATGATTTTTTTTTCCTGTTTTAATTTATGCAATGTCTTTTTCGGATTCCTCTTATATTCATTTTAGCCACAGTAATTCTCTTTCATTGGATCTTTGCTTTCTACCTGTCTACTCAATAAAGATTGGTATATTCGAGTATGTTTAGCAACACTTTTTTTCTGTCTCTGTCTCTCTCATTCTCTCTCTTCCTTCCTCTCATTGAGCATATTCACTTTCATTCTTCTGACATCCAGATTTGAAAATTCTTAGCTGCATCCCACCAGGCCTGTTCTTTCAAGCACTAACTGAACATCTTCACATAGATGATTCACTGTTACCACACACTTAGCATAACTAAAACAGAACTAGTTTACTCCTTGGGAATTGAACTAAGTTATTGCTTAAGATTCACTAGAATATAGGGTTTCAAAGCTAAGGCTCTAAAGCCAGATTTCCTGAGTCCAACCTTGGCTTTGTCTCTTATTTATTTATTATTATTTTTTTTTGAGATGGAGTTTCACTCTTGTTGCCCAGGCTAGAGTGCAATGGCATGGTTGTCGGTTCACAACAATCTCCGTCTTCTGGGTTCAAGCCATTCTCCTGCCTCAGTCTCCCAAGTAGCTGGGATTACGGGCATGCACGACCATGCCCAGTTAATTTTGTATTTTTAGTAGAGAAGGGGTTTCTCCGTGTCAGTCAGGCTTGTCTTGAAGTCCTGGCCTTAGGTGATCCATCCGCCTCAGCCTCCCAAGAGTTGTATTTCTTCATTTTGCTTAAAGCACCAGTGAAGTCATACTATTTCCCTGTATACTATTTTCTCAATAGGTTATTATTAACCAGATAAGTTAGATACATTCTTGTAAGGCATTCATAATTGTCAAATTTAAATCAAGAGATGTTATTTTAATCCTGAGATGGAAATCCAGTTTCAACTGTTGTGAGAACTGGAGGTCTGTGAACTTACAGTAATAATTATCCAAAGTGGAGTGATTTCAGGTCCCATTGGCAGTGATATGTACTCGGCAGTTTGAAAAAGTCCCTGCTTAGTCTACTTTTTCCTTTGGGGTCACCTGGCTATATTTGGAGATATTCTGGTTTTTACTTACCACTTACTCTTCACCAAAGAAAAAAAAAAGGAAGTCACTGTGTGTATGACAACGTAAATACTGTATGATTTGGCTGAATTATCCTTATAATTGTATTGCCTCTTACTTCTTACCTGCAACACCCAAATCAACCAATGAAACAGAACTTTATTTCCTGGATGATGCCACTTTAAAGCCATATAAGCCCTAGTTGAACCACCAGTCTCTACCTAATATGTCTCTTAACCTAAATTATTCTTCTTAAGGTACTCAATTTCCTAGGTCCTACGTAAATAGAATATACTCCAAGTAGACAAAATTCCCTTCTCTATGTATCTAAAAACTTTCTATAAATTTTTGATTTTCATAACATACATCGTATTTAAATTTATTTTTTATTAATATGCATCTTTCAAAATGGAATACGATTTCACTCACAGGAGTACTATGTTTTCTTTTTATAGAATCCTTCATTGGTGTTTTCAACATAGCAGACTTAAATGCCATGAATAATTTTGACATTTTTAGAATACAAAAATATAATTTTGATAGTATGATGAAAATTTACAAAACCATGTTCTTCTAATGTGTGTGGAATAGGGAAGTGGTTAGAATGAGGTAATATTTGAAGTACACAGAAGTTCTCTGATATGGTTTGGGTGTCTCCCCACCCAAGTATCATTTTGAATTGTAGCTCCCATAATCCCCACGTGTCTTGGGAGGGACCTGGTAGGAGGTAATTGAATCATGGGGGAGTTTTCTGTGCTGTTCTCATGATAGTGAATAAGTCTCATGAGATCTGATGGCTTTATAAAAGGCAGTTCCCCTGTACACACTCCCTTGCCTGCTGCCATGTAAGATGTGACTTTGCAAAGACCAGAGGCAGATAAAACCACAAAGATGGGGAAGAAGCAGGGCAGAAAAGCTGGAAATTCAAAAAATAAGAGCGCATCTCCCCCTGCAAAGGAGCGCAGCTCATCGCCAGCAACAGATCAAAGC
>NW_012115032.1:3899991-3907617 GCF_000951035.1 Colobus angolensis palliatus | reverse complement strand
TGTGGAACTGCAAGTCAAACCTCTTTCCTTTATAAATTATCCAGTCTTGGGTTTATCTTTATTAGCAGCATGAGAACAGACTAATACATTCTCCATGAATACTACCTGTCCATATTGCTCACAAATTAGAAAATAATATAGAGTTTCATTAACAAGTACTTTTAATACAAATAAACAAGAATCATAACTTTGCAACCTATTTTTAATTCCTGTAATTGGATTTTTATGTTATTTTGCTTTGCTCACTTGAGCAAATAAGATGAGGTGAGAATTAAGTAGAATCAGAAGAAAAGAAAGTCATTCTCTACTCTTAAATTTTAGAAGAAAGTTTAGGAAAAACTGCTAAGGGTGAAAATTTGATATAGATTTATTTTGAGAAAAGCTGAAATACGTGTTTGTATCTCACTAGACTTTGTATCTCACACACTTTGAATACCCCCAAAAAAGATTTGTTGTAAATTGATTTGATGTTAAATAGAGGACTGAGAAAGGTTTAAAGTGCACACATGTAGTAATAATTTTTTTTTTTTAATTCATACCTTCAGAAATTGAATCAAAAATTATCGGCCCATTTGCTATCGTCTAAGGCAAGTCAATTTTGTATGAAAGCATTGTGAGGTGCAATGTAAATATTACCATTTCTCTTAAAATATATGTAAATAAGGTTTTCTGAGTCTGTCATGTTAGAACGAACTTCAGATTGGAAAGTAGCAATTCCAACAATTTTTTCCTAAGCCATGTTACAAAATAATGTAGAAAACTCTTAGGACTCATATAAAAATATGATCTCAAATGTAGACCAAGTTTCAAAAGATAACTTTACTCCAGGCACATTTTACGTTCTCATTATATAATGTAGGAAAAAATTTCAAGGAACAATTTTGTTATATGAATTGAGCAAGATCCTTATAAAGGACCAAAGCTTTAATTCTAGACACATGTCACACAGCATGAAAAGACTAAAGAACACTCACTCATTTTTTTTGTTGTTCATGGTAATAACATTTTTCAAAATTAATTTATAAAGTATCTTTTTACATTATCTTAACAATTTCAATTTAAATGAAAGGAAATATCTCATCTAGACAATATAAATATATAAATTAAAGGCACTATTATTTACTGAAAAAAGTGAAAAGATGGTTGGATAGTCACTCTAACAGTAAAATATTGTCAGTCATTTGTTTCATTTCTAAAGTGACCTTATTAAAGAACAAATGAGATATAAGGTGTTATAAGCATATTTGCATTTTTAAATTTGAACTAGGTTAGTTCATGATGCATGATTGCCTTATATACGATAGTAAATTTCACTAGATGATGTAACAGGGGAAATAACTCATCACGAAACTTAAAAAGGAATTCTAAATCTATATTCCTGTTTTAGCAAGTTAACTGCATAAATTATTAAAATAAATCTGTATATGTAATGCTATATTTTAGATTATTTTTGACATATTAATTTACATAATTAGTTTAGCAAATAAAAATTCCCTGTTCTCCCTACTCCCTTTTCAGTCCTGTAAGGTTTACCTCCAGATTCATTCCTGATGTTGTCTGTGCCCTTGAAATCTACCTCTCAGGCTGCCTCATGCAGCTGCTACAGCTTAGATTTTCGAGACAGAACTTACATTAGCCTGCCAGGGCCTAATTCATAAAATATTTCTAACACCACAGATTAGTTCTGAGCCATTTTTACAGCTTTGGAAAGTCTATACCATAAAGGATGCTCCTTTTCATTCCAAATCTATTTGCATTTTATTTGTGCCTCAAAGGAGGAACAATCTAAACTGATTAGAATCCGCAGACACTGTGCATAATGAAAAATTAATTGCATCAATCTTTTCACTGTAGTGGTCTTAACAACTCATTTTCAACTGGTCATTTTTCCACCTGCTCACCAGGGCCCAGGCAGCTGAGGCGAGCATAACTGTGACATTTGCAGAATATCAATGAAGCTAAGGTCACCAGTACATCATGCAAGTGGGAGCTGAGAATCCTGAAAGAGATGTAAGCTGTTTGGATGAGCTAGAACTATTACTTGACAGTGGAGGGCAAATGCATGCTATGATAATCCATATATGCACGGTTTGAATTAACAAAACAGAAAGGAAAAGAGAAAGCCTAAATAACCAACAACAAAGGTTAGGATAGTGCTACTTCATTGGAGATGGAGCATAACGTGCTGCTGACAGTGGTGGTAAATCAACAATTGCATGCTAACATCATCATAGGCAATTTGATTTGGCAGGTGGTGACAGTAGTTCAATGCACATGCATGTAAATGAGGGGTTTGATTTTGAAATAGGATTGTAAATGACCATACTTTGTAAAATACACATTTCTATCTTATCCATTTAACAATACTCTTTGTGTTCTTATTGATAAAGACATACACTAAATTACTCCTCAATATATTAAGTTTTATACTTTAAGCAAACTCTTACACCTACAGGTTTTCAATAATTTCTCAACTAGATTTCTTATAGGTTTCTGGGTCTTCATTCCAATATAATCAGGAAGTTGTCTAAACATCTAAATAAAGAAATTCAAGGCAATCTCCAAGATGAGATTAATTTCTAATATTTACTACAATTGCATAGGATCTTATTAGTCAAAGTGAGGTTCACTAACCAATCACCCAGCAGCTAGTTAGAAAAGAAGGATCTTGGGTCCAGCCTGGGATTTACTGAATTAAAATTTGTATTAATTTATTGTAATGTAAATTTTGCCTCAATAAAACTTTATCATTAAAAAAATTTTCATTTTAACACAATTCCCAGGATCTCTAAAGTAATGCTTCTCAAACTTTAATGTGATAATACATAACTAGAGCCTGATAAAACCCAGATTCCTAGGGCCACCTCCAGACATTCTGTTCAATAAATCTATAGTGGGGCCAAGTAATTTGCATATCTAACAAGCTCTCATATAATGCTGATATATTGGTCTATGAAACACACTGTGAATTGCATTTTATTTTATTTTATTTATTTTTTTGAGACAGAGATTTACTCTTGTTGCCCAGGCTGGAGTGCAATGGTGCGATCTCGGTTCACTGCAACTTCTGCCTCCTGGGTTCAAGTGATTCTCCTGCCTCAGCCTCCCGAGTAGCTGGGATTACAGGCATGCATCATCGTGCCTAGCTAAGTTTTTGTATTTTTGGTAGAGACGGGCTTTCTCCATGTTGGTCAGGCTGGTCTTGAGCTCCCAGTCTCAGGTGATCCACCTGTCTCAGCCTCCCAAGAATTACATTTTTGTAAAGAAAAATTATGAGTAAAAATAAACATCTCGTTTTGGTTATTTTTCTTCAATATTCAGAATATGTAACAATGATGATATTTTGTTGGTTAAAATGTGTCACAAAAACAAAAGAAACAGACCTGCTCTTTTTAATAATGTTTACTGTAGCAGCTGCCATCTACTTAATGTTGAAAAACTTCATTGAAGAAATTGTATATTTTATAGAAAAGTTTCCAAATTTTAACTTTTAGGCTTTTACAGTAACAAGGGGAGATAAACATCTTTCCTATAACTTGTGGAAACCTGATGTATGGGGCAAGGGAAGGGGATTTCAGTGGGGGACCTGCCGCTGTAACTCCGAATGGTTCTTCAAGAAAAAGCTTGTGACAAGATGGCATATGGGACTACAAAAAGGAGGAATTCAACTTTGATAGAGAAACATTTTAGTTTTAAGGTGTGAAAAACTAGATGTAAAAGGTTGACCTAAGAAACTACATTATTTTGAAAAATACTGTTCTTACACATTGTATAATTTTATTCTCATTAGTAAGATATAAATGTGTGGCTAATTTAAGAAAACCTAAACCAGGCCGGGCACGGTGTCTCACACCTCTAATCCCAGCAATTTGGGAGGCTGAGGTGGGCAGATCACGAGGTCAGGAGATCAAGACCATCCTGGCTAACACAGTGAAACACTGTTTCTACTAAAAAATACAAAAAATTAGCCAGGCATGTTGGTGGGTGCCTGTAGTCCCAGCTACTCGGGAAGCTGAGGCAGCAGAATGCGTGAACCTGGGTGGGAGGCGAAACTTGCAGTGAGTTGAGATGACACCACTGCATTCCAGCCTGGGCGACATAGTGAGACTCTGTCTGAAAACAAACAAACAAACAAAAAATACCTAGACCGGTGAGAATGTAGAATTGGCTATGAGTACCTATCCAACTGGTATGAAAAATGGAATTGGTATGAAAAATGGTTGATAATGTTTACAGAATCATTACCAAGAGAAGGAACTTAAAATTACTCAATTTGCAACTCACTTTAGGTCTCTGGGACACTTCTGTTCTGTTTCACACTTTCTTTTGAGATTTTTTTTTCAGATATTTTGTCATAAATTTCATGCCAAAGACAATTCTAACATATGTAAATAGTTCATCCTATGTGTAAAAAGAATTAAATTGCACCAGTAATGCAAATCATCCCAGATATTCTTCGTTTATATACTTGCTTTTATTACTTTATTTCTGAAATATAACTGACATTGATTACAATGACTCCGATATTTCCTACACTGTTCGTAGGGATGAGGAGTACAGGATTTATCATAGCATAAAAAATGCGGGGAGAGGCTTCCAAGATGGATGAATGGGAACAGCTCTGGTCTGCAGCTCCCAGTGAGAGCCACACAGAGGACAGGTGATTTCTGCATTTCCAACTGAGGTACCTGGTTCATCTAATTGTGACTGGTTGGACAGTGGGTGCAGCCCACAGAGGGCGAGCTGAAGCAGGGCAGGGTGTCTGCCTCACCCAGGATGCGCAAGGGGTTGGGGAATTTCCCTTTCCTAGCCAAAGGAAGCCGTGAAGTCTGTACTTGGGGGAATGGTGCACTCCTACCCAAATACTCTGTTTTTCCCACAGTCTTCGCAACCGGCAGACCAGGAAATTCCTTCCCGTGCCAGGCACAGTGGGTCACACGCACACAGAGCCTTGCTTATGCTAGCGCAGCAGTCTGAGATTGATCTGTCACACTACAGCTTGGCAGGGGCAAGGGTATCTGCCATTGCCCAGGCTTAAGTAGGCGGTTTTTGTGCTTACAGTTTAAAGAGGCCAGGAAGCTTGAACTGGGCAGAGCCCACTGCAGCTCAGCAAGGCCTACTGCCTCTCTAGATTCCACCTCTGTGGGCAGGGCATATCACAACAAAAGGCAGCAGATAGCTCCCGCAGACCTAAACATCCCTGTCTGACAGCTCTGAAGAGAGCAGTGGTTCTCCCAGCATGACGTTTTACCTCTGAGAATGGACAGACTGCCTCCTCAAGTGGGTCCCTGACTCCCATGTAGCCTGACTGGGGACAACAGATACTTCATACAGGTAGATGCCCCTCTGAGATGAAGCTTCCAGAGAAAAGATAAAGCAGCAGTGTTTGCCATTCTGCAGCCTCCGCTGGTGATACCCAGGCAAAGAGGGTCTGGAGGGGACCTCCAGCAAACTCCAACAGACCTGCAGCTGAGGGGCCTGATTGTCAGAAGGAAAACTAACAAACAGGAAGGAATAGCATCAACATCAACAAAAAGCTCATCCACACCAAAACCCCATCTGTAGGTCGCCAACATAAAACACCAAAGGTAGATAAAGACACAAAGATGGGGAGAAACCAGAGCAGAAAAGGCGAAAATTCCAAAAACCAGAGCACCACTTCTCCTCCAAAGGATCACAGCTCCTCGCCAGCAAGGGAAGAAAACTGGATGGAGAATGAATTTGATGAGTTGACAGAGGTAGGCTTCAGAAAGTCAGTAATAACAAACTTCCCTGAGCTAAAGGATCATGTTCTAACCTGTTGCAAGGAAGCTAAAATCCTTGAAAAAAAGGTTAGACAAATGGCTAACTAGAAAAAACAGTGCAGAGAACACCTTAATGACCTGAACTGATGAAGCTGAAAACCAAAGCACCAGAACTTTGTGATGCATGCGCAAGCTTTAAAAGCTGATTTGATCAAGTGGAAGAAAGGATATCGGTGACTGAAGGTCAAATTAATAAAATGAAATGAGAATACAAACTTAGAGAAAAAAAGAGTGAAAACAAACAAACCAAGCCTCAAAGAAATATGGGACAACGTGCCTCAAAGAAATATGGAACTACATGAAAAGACCAACTCTACATTTGATAGGTGTTCTTGAAAGTGGCGGGGAGAATGGATCCAAGTTAGAAAACACTCTTCAGGATATCATCCCGGAGAACTTCCCCAACCTAACAAGGCAGGCCAACATTCAAATTCAGGAAATACAGGGAACACCACAAAGATACTCCTCGAGAAGAGCAACTCCAAGACACCTAATTGTCAGATTCACCAAGATTCGAATGAAAGAAAAAATGTTAAGGGCAGCCAGAGAGAAAGGTTGCGTTACCCACAAAAGGAAACCCATCAGACTAACAGCTGATCTCTCAGCAAAAACCCTACAAGCCAGATAAGAGTGGGGGCCAATATTCAACATTCTTAAAGAAAATAATTTTCAACCCAGAATTTCATATCCAGTCAAACTAAGCTTCACAAGTGAAGGAGAAATAAAATCCTTTACAGACAAGGAAATGCTGACAGATTTTGTCACTACCAGGCCTGCCTTACAAGAGCTCCTGAAGGAAACACTGAACATAGAAAGGAACAACCAGTACCAGCCACTGCAAAAACATGCCAAATTGTAAAGACCATCAACGCTAGGAAGAAACTGCATCAATTAACAGCTAACATCATAATGACAGGATCAAATTCATACATAACAGTGTTAATCTTAAAAGTGAATGGGCTAAATGCACCAATGAAAAGACACAGACTGGCAAATTGGATAAAGAGTCAAGACCCATTAGTGTGCTATATTCAGGAGACCCATCTCATGTGCAAAGACACACATAGGCTCAAAATAAAGGGCTGGGGGAAGACCTACAAAGCAAATGGAAAGCAAAAAACTGAGGAGTTGCAATCCTAGTCTCTGATATAACAGACTAAATCAACAAAGATCAAAAAAGACAAAGAAGGCCATTACACAATGGTAAAGGGATCAATTCAATGAGAAGAGCTAACTATCCTATATATATATATATATCCACCCAGTACAGGAGCACCTAGATTCATAAAGCAAATCCTTAGAGACCTACAAGGAGACTTAGATTCCAATACAAAAATAATGGGAAACCGTAACACCCTACTATCAAAATTAGACAGATCAATGAGACAGAAGGTAAACAAGGATATCCAGGACTTGAGCTCAGCTCTGGACCAAGTAGACCTGATAAACATCTACAGTACTCTCCACCCCAAATCAACAGAATATACATTCTTCTCAGCACCACATCACACTTATTCTAAAACTGACCACATAATTGCAAGTAAAACACTTCTCAGCAAATGCAAACAAACAAACAAACAAACAAAAAAACAGAAATCTCAACTAACTGTCTCTCAGATTATGGTACAATAAAATTAAAACTCAGGATTGAGAACCTCACTCAAAACCGCACAACTACGTGGAAACTGAACAACCTGCTCCGGAATGACTACTGGGTAAATAACGAAATGAAGGCAGAAATAAAAATGGTATTTGAAACCAGTGAGAACAAACACAGAATGTACCAGAATCTCTGGGAAACATTTAAAGCAGTGTGTAGAGA
>NW_012115032.1:3849886-3899941 GCF_000951035.1 Colobus angolensis palliatus | reverse complement strand
ACTTTAAGTTCTAGGGTACATGTGCATAACGCGCAGGTTTGTTACATATGTATACTTGTGCCATGTTGGTGTGCTGCACCCATCAACTCGTCATTCATATCAGGTATAACTCCCAATGCAATCCCTCCTCCCTTCCCCCTCCCCATAATAGGCCCCGATGTGTGATGCTCCCCTTCCCAAGTCCAAGTGATCTCATTGTTCAGTTCCCACCTATGAGTGAGAACATGCGGTGGTTGGTTTCCTGTTCTTGCTATAGTTTGCTGAGAATGATGGTTTCCAGCTGCATCTGTGTCCCTACGAAGGACACAAACTCATCCTTTTTTATGGCTGCATAGTATTCCATGGTGTATATGTGCCACATTTTCTTAATCTAGTCTGTCACTGATGGACATTTGGGTTGATTCCAAATCTTTGCTATTGTGAATAGTGCCACAGTGAACATACATGTGCATGTGTCTTTATAGCAACATGATTTATAATCCTTTGGGTATATCCCCAGTAATGGGATGGCTGGGTCATATGGTACTTCTAGTTCTAGATCCTTGAGGAATCACCATACTGTCTTCCATAACGGTTAAACTAGTTTACAATTCCACCAACAGTGTAAAAATGTTCTTATTTCTCCACATCCTCTCCAGCACCTGTTGTTTCCTGAGAAGTACTTTAATCTATTTTCATAAAAGAATTATCTGCATAGGTAGCATATGTCAATATATTTTCCTTTCTAAAATTTAAATACATAATTTGAATAAACAGTGATGATAAGGACTCTAGGGACTAGAGCAGGCCTTGTTTTGGCACATGAACTTGAACAAGAGCATCTTCTGCATGGTTATATTCACTTATTCATTTAAATAATTTGTGACATAGTACCTGGGACAGTCAACGGAGCATAGTCTCCAAGAAAGCAAGAAGGGTGGAATTTACAGAACAAGCAGAAAAATAAGCTTAGGTTGAGAACAACTTTTTTGTTTTTTGTAAAAAGAAACTAGGGAGGGGGTGGTACATGAGCATTCGTGAGTTTACTAACAAAATGCCTAGGGAATTCCAACGTATCAGCTTACATTTTCCCTGAAAATTGAAGACATTGTCCTGGTTTAAAACAAAAAAGCATAAGACTAGTGTAGGAGTTAAAGTAGTCTGGCTATCTCAATTCCTCCCTCCTCCAGTCTCGCTACTAGGGTGTTGCTTTCTGTTTTCTACTTTAACCATTGTAAATTTCCACATATCAGCTTTCAAATGTGCATTTTCCAAAGACACTCCTGTAGAATAAGTAGACAAGAAAGTCCCACTACACACAAAAAATATATGGACAGCCATTCTTGGCAGGGAAGCGACAGAGGAGCCTTCTTTATTTCCTCTTGAATTTCATGGTCACTCCAGCCTCTTCTATACATAATCGGTATGTAAATAACAGCAAAACAAAACAATAAAAACTGCCAAATAATTTGGTGAGAGAGGCACAAAACGGATTAATTGCAGTTTGTTTCTTTCTCACTGCTTCATTAATTTATAATCAGTGATTTGACAGAGAAGGTATTTTTAGATATGACATATGCTATTCCTCCATCAAATTTTTCAGGATCAACATTGACCAAAACCTCAGGATTTAAGTCTGTGCAGAGGTTGAAAAGTTCCACAAATGTATCTGTTTACCTCTTCTCTCTGCTAATGGTTGATTCTGTTACAGCTCTTTTTTCCACTCTCTTTTAAGAATCATTGTTCCAAATCTAAAATTTGTTTTGGAGCCTAATTAAATTAAGACACTGTGATCTATTAACTTATTTAAAGGACTAATATATGTCCAGATCATCTTTTGTTGTGTTGCTGTCACTATTGTTATATACACATAATTAGTTTCTTAAGTAGTTTCACGAAGACCTTGATAATATATATGCCCTATTCATTGTTATCATAGTTTGCCAAAACACACATTCACACAGTAGGGATTAATGATTGCAAAGGAACTATAAAATCTGTTGAGTAACAAATCCACCTTCTAAATGTGTTTCACAACCTGCCCAACTATGGAAACCCTTCATAAAACACAAATGTGTCTGATTGCACAAATTATGGGTTATGTGAAAACTATCACTTAAAGCTACTAGAATAGCTGTCAATACTCTAAAAACAAAGTAGTTCTCTCTTAATTCTCCTTGGGTTTTAAATATTGCTTAAATCATGTTCAATTCTATACATCACATTTTAAAAACAGTTCACAAAATGAGCGTATCTTGCTGATGGTGATTAGGATGACAAATATTCTAAACCACATTACTTAAAAATAGCTAAAGAAATCGGATCAATAAGCCTAGGAAAGAGAAAGCTCGAAGTCCTGTCATGTGAGAGGAAGTAGACGCACTTAGTAAAATTTCAAATTGCAATCCATGGATAAAGATTAAGGAGAAGTTAATCTGTTTGTGTGTGTGTGCGTGTGTGTGTGTGTGTGTTTGTGTGTGTGTGTTTTAAACTTGGCATACTAAGTGTCTTTCCTCAATCTGAAATTTCCACAGATAAATTAAGTAGGTGAGTGCTGCCACTGGGAATGGTCAAGCAGGGTGATGATTAATCTTTTTTCACCTACCTAATTAATACCTGTTCTCTAGACTCAATAAAGACTTTTGTTTTCCTTTAAAAAGTAATTCCTGGCTCCCATTCTGGCTGGATCTTCCCCTTAAATCCTTACTTGTAATAGTATTCTAACCTCTTTCATACAACTTTCCCCACTAATTTATAGTTATTTAAGTCTAATAACTTGAATGCTAGCATCTACCGTAGCAAAATATATGAAGGAACATTCACTGAAATTATTGTTACATTGGGATCTCTAAGAGCACATGTAATAATTATTAAGAATCCCAGAACTTTGGGAGGCCGAGGTGGGAAGATCATCTAAGGTCAGGAGTTCGAGACCAACCTGGCCAACATGGTGAAACCCCATCTCTACTAAAAATACAAAAAGTAGCCAGGCATGGTGGTGGATGCCTGTAATCCCAGATACTCAGAAAGCTGAGATAGGAGAATAACTTGAACCTGGGAGGCAGAGATTGCAGTGAGCCGAGATCATACTGTTGCCCTTCAGCCTGGGCCAAAAGTGTGAAACTCCATTTCAAATAAAATAAAGTAAAATAAAATAAAATAAAATAATTATTAAGGTTTTATAATGAGCCACCTAATATGTTAGCTGGAAACACCTTTTCTTTTTTGGCTGGGGATTATCTCATAAAGTATATGTTATTCAGGTACTATCACATATGTTGATCTTACCGATTGATCTTACATGACATTATCTCCCATTAATGACTCTGAAGAAGATTGTTTCACATAAAAAGAGAAGAAAGTTATAGAGTCCACAAGCCAATTACTATAATCTCAGCAAAAGGATTTACCTTTAAAATATACTGGGTAGACATTGACCCTTTTCAAATACCTATATACCTTTTGAATAGCTTTGGAAATATGCTAAACTTGTCTGAATAACACTAGCATTCTCTCATTGATAAATGACTTTTTGGTTCCCACACATCAGAACATAATCCTCAGTCAGATATTTATGTAGTACTCAGAAGAAAACCTGTAGTTTGAAGCATGGAGGAGGCCAGGAAGATTAGGGAGCGCATACAGTTCTTGGCTGGTGAAAAATCCCCTCCTTTCCAGTTAAAATTCAGTTTTTATTACAAAACAAAACCTCATTATGAACATTGTATCTATGTGTAAATGATAGGAAGTGGGTAAGCCAGGGGCTACACAATCATTTTTAACTTTACCTTCAAGTTCCTATCTTTTAAATCTTCAGCCTTGACTTCATGTTTTGAAATTATAGTGTTTTGATGTAGCTGCCAATGTGGATGTTGAATAAACTCCAAAAGAAACTTTCACAGCTTTTTCTCCTGTTGTCTTTCCATCTTAGGAAAGGCCACCACTCCTACAAGTCTTTCTTGACTGCTCACCTGCTTCTGTTTCTTGCATTTGATCTGTCACCATTGTCTCCACATGACATGGGTTCATCCTCTTTTATTCTTTTTCATTGCTATTGCTAACTAAGCCAACATCATCCCTCACTTGTTTTACTGCCATGGTCTTCAGACTCAGCTTGAATTCTTGTACTTCTTTTATCCCATTTTTTTAAACAAGCTAAATAATTAATTCCATTGATGGTTTCCCAATGAATTTTTGATAGAAATCTCCATTTGTTTACCTAACTAAAAACTTCTGCATGATATGACCCTTGCCTACTTACACAACTATATTTTATATTGTTTAAATTAAGTGAAACATGTTTCAAAGCTTGTAATTGAACTAGCCATCTGAACCTAATTATTATCATAATTTCATATTTAAAAAAATATAAGTGTTTCTGAAGTGCCTAAGCTTTGGACCCACCAAACTTTCTCCATTTAGATTTATCATTTTATTTCAGCTTAATGTCTACCTATCTAGGAAGAAGTAATTATTTATTTCATATGTTTTTCTCACATTTTCATATAACTAAATACAGCTTATAATTGATTAAATTTTATATATATATATTTTCTGGTTTTATTTATTAAATTACAAAATTTGAAATGGCAGGAACAATGATCTGTCTTATCCATTACTCTTGCTTTATTCTGTAAAATACTGCAATCTAAACTTTGCTAGGCGAATTAATGAACTATAATAAAAATATATGTAGGATTTTGTTTGTAAAACTTTGAGTTTCTAACAAATTTCCCTTACCCTTTTACTCTTCTAGATCTTTACAGAAGAAAATAAAATAAATAACTTAAAAATATTAGTTCATGGCATTTGAAAAAGACTTGGTCATCTATGTGCAGATAAACAAAGAACCCATTTGCTCATCTTTTAACAACCGTATCATTCAATATTCTAAAAACATGATTATTCAGAATTTAGCTGAAAGGTCCAAATATTACATTAGGTAGTATGAGAATAAATGAACGCATAGGTGGAGAAATCACTCAAAGAAAACACTCATACTGTTCTGTAAAGGGCATATATTTCATGAAATAAAATAACTGTATGAGGACTGATTTCATTTTCCTGTGGCTGAACATAACTTTAACTTTGAAACCCAATATTCCCTGAGAAAAACTTAATTTCCAAAAATTTGATTTTTTATTTCTTTTCTTTTTCTCCCTCTCTCTCTCTCTCTTTTTTTTTTTGAGACAGAGTCTCAGGCTGTAGTGCAGCGGTGCTATCTTGGCTCACTTCAACTTCTATTTCCCAGGTTCAAGCGATTCTCATCCTTCAGCCTCCCAAGTAGCTGGAATTACAGGCAGACGCCACTGTGCCTGTCTAAATTTTTTTTTTTTTTTTTAGTAGAAAAAGGATTTTGCCATGTTGGCCAGGCTGGTCTCAAACTCCTGACATCAGGTGATTCACCCACTTCTGCCTCCCAAAGTGCTGGGATTACAGGAGTGAACCACTGTGCCTGGCCTTTCTTCTTTTCTCTAAAGCAAGTTAATGCCCATTTATGTATGTAAAGCTCTTGTGTTTCTAGACTTTCTGATCATATGTTAGTGGTGGTATCCTCTGAATAGAATGCTGTCCTATTGGTCCTATGCATTCTGCTATGTGGTTTTTGGCTATCAATATATGAGATCACAGCTGCATATTCTTTCTACTCTTTACCAGTGCTCTCCAGTATTGACTCCATCTAAGTTATTGCCAAGCATCACTTAGGTTCACAAACAAACTTTTAACACTCCCAGTTGGCCTTAGTGGAGATGTTTAATGTTGTTTCCCATTGTTTTGCTACACATGGGTTGTAGTAGTAAATGTAACTCCTCCCTTAATGTCCCTGGCAGGTATTTCTTCTAGTCTCTCTTCATACTATTTTTAGAGAAATTGTAGGAACCTACTGGTCCATCGGGCTTGCCCCAGGCCACAAAGAACAAGTCTTTCACAGTTCTCAAATCCTCAGATCTATTTGTTATTCACCTGCAGAAAATTCAGCTAAGGCAATAGTTGTTTTCCCTCTGTTTCTCACTTCCATCAGTCCAGGGAATTTTTGCTAGTCTTTGAGTGAAGCACTGTTTAACTACTAATTGCATATTCTCTACATCCTCTGGGAAAAAAAGTAAAGCCCCAAACATGGGAATAATACTCAAAAAAATTTATTGTGTGTTTTTGGCTCAGAATTTTAAGATTTTGAAATGCAAAAGTCAATGTTTATATCTGATACGCAGCTCTGCATTTATTCTGAAGCATCTCTATTCTGAAACATGAAAACATAATGTCTAATTACCCAAGTAAGCAAAATAATATCAAAAATATCAAAAGAGATGGGAAAAGATTGATCTGTGGTCTACCACAAACATGATCAAAAATGATTCTTAACATTTTCAGAAGGAAACAAATACATACTAATCTAAGTCTTGTCTTACCAGCAGAATGGATTCCCCCAACCCTTTTTCTCACTGTCTCTAAAATTGACTACACAAGTTATTCAGCAAGACTTTTCTAATGAAAATGAATCATTATTTTCTATAGCAGCTATGAAAATTGCCTTAAAGATTCTTTAAGCACCAGGACTCTTAAAATATAAGCTTAATTCTAAGGTCTACAAATGTAAATCTTACTAATTTTTCTGAAATACTTTATTATTTTCCAGAATAATTTAAGTCTTAGACCCATGGCCTGTTTGAATTTACAAGCTATAATTAGTAATTTGCTAGAGAACGCCATTGAGTAGAAGTGGTTGAACCTTTTGCTTACATCAACACTGTGGGAAAAGGGCAGATTGGAATGGGGAAAGATGTGTCAGTTTCTCCAGTTATTAATTTATCCACAAGTTGATACGCTGCTTCTCTCAACTATGCCAATTGTTTTATTTCAAAACCCCCTGGCTATACAAGTTCTTGGTCCTTTACTTTTCATATTCGTCTAAACAATTTTTCAACCTGGATTATATTGAGAAAATTCAATATTTCTGACCTGAACACTTCATTTTGGGGAAATTAAATTGTGTGTGTGTGTGTGTATGTGTATATGTATATACATATGAAGTTTCATTTATGTATACATGTGTATACATACTTTTTTGTATATATGTATATCAAATCAAATATATTTGAAGCAATACATCATATATAATATATGAGAAAACAGCTTTTCATCTTTTATTACTTTTAAGAAAGAAACTGCGCATTCACATCAAGAGTTCTAGAAGTGAATCAAAGGAACAAAATAGGTGTACAAGCTTCCAAAAATGAAACCGTGCAGCTGTGCACCATATGTCTATCTGAAATAAGCCAATTGTATGTCAGGAGAAAGGAAGGGAAAAAAAAAATCTGTCTAAACCAAATGAATTTTCTTAACCAGTAAAAATTACCTTGTCCAAGTGATAAAAGCCACTCAAAGAGCTGGACCAACATTGATTGGATCAGAGAATTAATTTGTCATGATCTTATGTTGACATAATTCAATTGATTTTTTGTGGCCAACATCCAAAAGTTTGGAAACACACAAATATGAGTTGTTAAAGCACAGTTCTCTAGGAGTTATGAATATAAAATTTTCAGCTTATGAATTATAATTTTAGAATTCATTATCATTTTTTCCAGATGGAGAGACATATGAACTTTGTATCTTTGAAAATTTAACCAAAGTAATACATTATTGTGATTGTTTTCACTGAAAATTATGTATTCTTTATCTGTAGAAAGACATTAGATAACAAAAATATACTAGATAACAAATTATTTAATATTGATTTACCAGTTCATGCATAAGATTTCCTAAGATGAAAGATCAAAAACATCCCTCTTGAACCAAATACTTTGTTACTTTCACATTTCACAAGGGATCTTAAAAAAGGGGAAAAAAAAGAAGAAGGATGAGGAAACTGATGGTACGCATCCCTCTGGTTATGCCTTTTGTGTTTGACAAAACTTTGTGACCAACTTGTTCATACACATAGGCCTTTTGTGTTCTATCTTCCCAGACCACCTGCATACTGCAACTTAAGAAGGCTTTTATTAATTGGCACTTCCTATAGCAAACTTAGCGCATTATTTGGATGTATGGATCAAAAAGAAATAATAAAAATTACATCAACTTGTCATTAGAAATAATGGCAGTTCCATAAAATGGGTAGAGATAAGACACAATGTTGTAAAAAGAAACTTTACTTTGTAATAATAAAAAAATTATTATGTTTTACTCACAATTGCAATGAACCCACAAATATAAGCATAACAAGATATAGTTGACATTCTCATAAGAAAAAAATCAACTTTTCTCAAGGATATTACAGTAACTGAAATAAAATAAACATATTTTCATGATTAGATATTCATGATTGAAATATCATTTCAATATTGAAATGATATTTGTTTTACAAAAATTAATCTATTGATTCAAAGATATCTAGTCAAAATCTCAATGTGACTTCTTAAAGGAAAATTATTATTGGCTTTAAAACTCATATGAATAAAATACATGCAATTTTTAAAAAAGGGAATATTGACCTTATCAGATAAGAGTGCATATTTTTATTTACATTAATTAAAATTGTATTTCTTTGGTACAAGTGGACAAATGGAATAGAACGAAAAATTCAGAAATATTCTCAAGTATATACAGTCCCCAGTGAGCCTCGTGTTCTGTGTTGTGGTGCCCTCGTATAGTTTCCTACCAAAGCGAACAATGATGACCTTAGTAACTTGTAGGAAATTTACATTAATGGTGTGTGACTTCTGAGGTTAAATAGTAAAAGATATTGGGGATGACCACTTGCTCTCACTTGGATCTTTCATTCTGAAGGAAGTCAGAGCTATGTGTTAAGGACATGTGAGCAGTGCTATATAAAGGCTTACATGGTGAGGAACCGAGGCTTTGTGCTAACAGAGCCAGCATTCACTTGACAGCTAAGTGATTCAGCCATCTCAGATGCAGATCATTTAGTCCCAGTCAAGCCTTTAGAAGATTGTAGCTCCAGTTGCTATCTTGACTGCAATTTTACAAGAGACCTCAATTCGGAAGAAGCGAACTATGCTGCCCCCAAATTTATAGCCCACACAAAATGTAGGATAATAAATGTTTGTACTTGTTTTAAGCTGCCAGGTTTTGAGATAATTTGTTACTCAGCAATCAATAGCTAATACAGATTTCCATACCTGCAATTAGGGTACAATCTGCAGAAAAATTAATGTTTAATGAATTATTTAGCCTCAGACATTGGAAGAAAAATTGGATGTAAAGTCGATGAAGTGAGGATAACCTATAAGCTGCCAGCATCTCAGCGTTTCTCTGTCTCTGCATCTAAGCAGTGAACCTGCTTTCTATCACTTACTACTTTTCAACAAGTTCTTCTGTCAGCCAATTTTAACTTGAAACTATGCATAAAAATGCATTCTGGAGAACATAGTTCCAGCCTAACCAAGATGACCAAGGTGCAAAATGAATTCTGAGGAACATAGTTCCAGTGTAATAAAACTGACAGAAAGTAGCTTCCTTAAACTCAAAAAATTGTTATAAAATATATCTATGGCAAATGGCATATTTAACAGATGTACAAGTCTTTCCTTTAAGATTGAAAAGAAAGAAAGCAGATAATATTCACTACTATTATTGAACATAAACATCTCGATCAACACAAGCAAGTAAACATGGGAAATTTGTATAAGAAATGGATGAGACAAGACAACGTCACAAAATGATCATTTACGTAGAAAGAGTCAGAGATCCATAAGTCATCAATAATTTTACTAGATCGAAATATATAAATCAGGATAATTTTTCATACTACAGTAGTCAATTAAAATATAATACACAATTTCTATTATCTATAACTGCAACTAAAACGACAGAAAACTTAGGCACGAACCTAACCAAAATATGCATGTTTACTATAACAAATTACCAAACCTGGTGGCTTTAAAGAACACGTATTTATTCTCTTTCGTTTAAGTAAGTAGAAGTCCAAAATTAGTTTGATTGAGCTGATGTCAAGGTGTCGGCAAGACTGTGCTGCTTCTCCAGGATTGGGGAGAATATGTTCCTTGAGTCTGTTAACTTCTGGTGGTTTCTAGCTTTCCCTGATGTGTGTCATATAATTCCAATCTATGTCTTTATAGTCACATTGCCTTCTCTTCCATGTCAATGATCTCTTTGCTTTCATCTAATGAAGATATTTGTAATTACATGTAAGACCCACTGGAAAAAATCCAAGATAATCCATCCATATAAGGTAATATTAACAGATTCCAGGGGTCAAAATATGGACATATTAAGGGCTACTATTCAAGCTAATCAGGTAGCTTTCAAAAGTGTTATACATATTAGATGTCCCAAATAAATAGAAATACACTATGTTGTGAAAGAAATAACTGCATATTGCATAGATATCAATTTTATTCAAGTTAATTTATACCACTTCTGCAATTCAAATCAAAATTCACATAGATTTTATTTTTGGAATTTTGCAAACTGATTCTAAAATGTATACAGAAAAAATGAAAATCACAAATATCTAGGACAATATATAGAAACATATTCATCTATTCAGGGAATGTTTATATACAGTTATTAAGAAAATGTTACAAATTCATGATAATTAAAATGGTGTGCTACTGGTGTAAGTTGGTTAAACTAAATCAATGGGACATAACAGACAATGTTGAAAGGTTTATATGTGTGCAACAATTGTTATTTCATAGAGCGTTATCAAATTAGTTGGCAATTATGAAGTTTTAAATAAATAGTGTTATATAACCTGGAATAGTATATAGATAAAAATAAAAGTAAAACTTTAGCTTACTGTATGCTAAAATATACTCTAGAAACGTTAAAGATCTAACCATGAATATCTGTGAACTGGGAAAGAAAAAGTAGGCTAACTACTTTTGACAATGGAATAGGAAATTATTTCTTAAAGAAGTCACAAAAAACAAAATTACCAAAGGGTAAATTGATATATTGGATTAAAACCCAATTGAATAATTTTTATGATATATATAATACATTCATCAATGCACAGCAAAATATTTGGAAAAATATTAATAAATAACACATTTTTAATGGATAAAACTGACTTTCAGTGTGTACGTGTTTTTTATGTGTTAAATTTCAATGCCACCTATAAAAATATTTGGATTTCTTGTATGGATTATTTATTGGTATATTACTGGTTTGATTAAAAATACATAAAACTGAAACAATTGCCAATGATGTATCTGAAATATTGGTGGACTTCAGCATTATAGATAATCCTAATTTCTTATTCATAGTTTTTTTTTTATTTTTGACATTTGGTGAGAAATATGTATCATATTTTAATAAAAAATGAAAATTTCATTTCATTTTTAGAGAAAAGGCCTAGTTTTTCTTTTCACTAAAAGTTTACCCTATTTGAAAATAAATACAAAGATGATTTTTGTAATTCTAGAAATTAGCAAGTATAATTCTCTCTCAAATGGTGACTGACAAGTTTAAAATGACCTCTGACCCATTGTATGGTATAATCTACATCTTAAATGTGACTAGAACAAAAACAGTAATATTATTTGTTCATGTTTAAGGTTTGTTTTCAGAAGACAGAGTATGAAGAACATAAGATTGTAGTATACTACTAGGGAAACTCCCCACTAAACTACTGATACTTGATTTTATGTTGCTTTTTGCCAATAAATCACAAATTTTATATAAAGTCAGTCCTCTGTACCCATGGCTTTTATTTTAGTGAGTTCAATCAACCTCAGATAAAAATGTCTTTAATTTAAAAATATTTAATAAAATTTTTATTTTTATAGCAATAAAACAAAAAATGTAAAAAAATATAGAGTATTACAATTATTTATGTTGTATGCACTTATGCTGTATTAAGTATTATGAGGAATTTAGAGATGATTTAAAGTATGCAAGAGTTTAATTATGTTCTACTTATTTATTTTTGTTTTTGCTGTATTTACTTTTGAGGTCTTAGTCATAAATTGTTTGTCTAGACAAATTCTAGAAGAGTTTTTCTAATGTTTTCTTCTAGAATTTTTAGTTTCAGGTCCTACATTTAAGTCTTTGATATATCTTGAGTTGATTTTTGTATAAGATGAGAGCTGATAATCCAGTTTCATTTTCTACCTGTGGCTTGTCAGTTTTCCCTGAATCATTTATTAGAGTCTCCATTCTCTGATTTGTGTTGTTGTATGCTTTGTCAAAGATCAGTTTGCTATGTACATTTGGCCATTTTTTCTGGGTTCTCTATTCCGTTCCACTGGTCTATGTGCCTACTTTTATTCTAGTGCCATGCTATTTTGATAACTATAGCCTTTAGTATAATTTAGAGTCTGGTAACGTGATGCCTCCAGATTTGTTCTTTTTGCTTATGATTGCTTTCGCTATTTGGGATCTTTTTTGGTTCCATGTGAATTTTAGTCTTCTTTTTTTCTAATTATGTGAAGGTATTCAGAATTTACAAGGAACTCAAACAAATCCACAAGATAAAAAAAATAAATAAATAATCCCATTAAAAAGTGAGCAAAGGACACAAATAGAAATTTCTCAAAAGAAGATATATAAATGGCCAATAAACACACAAAAAAATGCTCAACACCACTAATTATCAAGGAAATGTGATTTGTTGGTAATACCACTAATCATTAGGAAAATTAAAACTGCAATACCACCTTATTTCTGTAAGAATGATCATTATTAGAAAGTCAAAAAGACATTGGTATAGATGTGGACAAAAGGGAACCCTCATACATCCCTGTTGGGAATATAAATTAGTAAAACCTTAATAGAAAACAATGTGGAAATTCCTTAAAGAACTAAAAGTAGATCTTCCATTTGATCCTGCAATCCCACTACTGGGTATCTACCCAAAGGAAAATAAGTCATTATATGAAAAAGATACTTGCACACATGTATTTATTTCAGCACAATTAACAATTTCAAAGATGTGGAACCAACCTAACTGTCCATTGACTAATGAGTTTATAAAGAAAATATGGTATATATGCACCATGGAATACTACTCAATCATTAGTTCATTAGTATAAACTAATGTCTTTTGCAGCAACTTGGATGCTGGATGGAGTTGGAGGCTACTTGGATGGAGTTGGAGGCTATTATTCTAAGTGAAGTAAGACAGGTTGGGAAAACAAACAAAACAAGATATTTTCTTACTTATAAGTGGGAGCTAAGCTATGAGTACACAAAGGCATAAGTAGTAATATAACAGATTTCAGAGACTCAGAAGGGGAAGAAGAGGGTGGCCCAAGATGAGAAACTACACATTAGTTACAACGTACACTACTCTGGTGACAAGTATGGTAAAATCTCAGAATTTACCACTCTATAATTAATCCATGTAACAAAAAACTTGTGCCCAAATGCCAAAAATAATAATTAAAAAAATTACCAGAGAGATGTAGAGATGTAGTATGTCTATGAAATCTGGATGCGAGGAATAAAAAGAAACATTGGAAGAATCAAAGAAAATTAAATTGTACAGGAAGAGGTATGTATGTTATATGCAATTACTACACCATTTTATAGAAAGAACTTGAACATCCTCAGATTTTGATATCCATGTGGGTCCTGAAACTAGTCATTCATGGATACTAGGGGGTAACTGTAATCACAAGTAACACTTTAGGAAATATATGCAATACTGTGTATCAAATTTTATTATAGAGGAGTTGTAGAATTGAATAGAAAACTTCTCAGTAGGAAAATCATATAAAATCCTTTTGTAAATAACAATTCTTAAGCTATTATTTGAATAAAGTCCCCCAGTTTCTCTGCTCTATGCCAGGATTGTATCAAACTGGTGAACTTATATTAGGCTAATAAGAAATCATGTCTTAGGCCTATTCCAGATGGCATTTTTCACATTAATTTGAAGACAAAAATAAATTTTAATTTGATTATTGAAATAAAATTCATTAGAAAGAATGAATAAAATCAAATAATAAATCTTCGTATCTTAGAGAACTATCACATGTAAACTCAGGTGATAATGTTTCTAGATGGATTCAGTAGCAATTGTGCCAGAATATACTATGCACCACAAGGAAACAAAGTGTTTTTTTTTTTTTTTAAACATCTCCCAAAATTGCTGTCCTTTGCTTGTAAGAAGAGACAGTTTACAGGGATCAAATATAAAGATAAGCAATGTCTCATTAATGGTATGTTATGAAAGGAGTATGCTAAATTTGTACGAATGCTGATTTTTTATATTTAATTTTACTTAAATAAATTATTGAATGGTATTTGTCTTATGCTGCACCTGGGATATAGCAGGTTTTAATTAGTAATCATATGTTTCAGGGACTATGATCTATGGTATATTCTACAGTATACAATTATGTGTGAAATAAACAAAAGTGCAATGTAACACTGACAAGAATTTTTTAATAGAGTGTTTTAGACCAATTTTGAAATCACAGCAAAATTGAGTGTAAGGTACAAAGGTTTCCTATATCCTCCGTATCCTCACGTGCATAACCTCTCCCTGTTATCAACATTCCCAACAAGAGTGGTACATTTGTTAAAATTGGTAAACCTACACTGACACATCATTATCACACAGAGTTCACAGTTTACATGAGTATTTACATTTAGTGTTGTGCATCCTATTGTTTAAACAATTTTATAATAATATGTACCCACCATAAAGTACTATAAAAATAAACACACTGCTCTAAAAAATCCTCTGTGATCTGCACTCTTATCCTTCTCTCCCTCCAACATAACCACTGGTAACTACCTTCCCCAAAATGCTGTATAGTTTAATCACACAGCATGAAATCTCTTCACATTATATTCTTTCACTTAGTACTGTACATGTAAGATTTCTTAGTAATACACAGTAAGATTTCACTTAATAATATGGAAGCTAAATAATATTCCATTGTCTGGATGTATCATGGTTTTATCAATGCATGTGCTGAAGGACACCTTGTTTACTTCCAAGTTTTGAAGATTATGAATAAACTTTCTATTAAAATGTGTGTGTAGGTTTTTGTGAGTACATACATTTCCAACTACTTTGGGTAAATACAAAGGGGCATAATTACTGGATTGTATGAAAATAATACGTTTCACTGTCTTTCAAAATACCAATACCATTTTGCATTCCGACCAGAAGTTAATGAAAGTTCCACATCCCCATTTGTTGTTGTTAGTTTTCTCACTGTTGGTCATTCTAACAGATAAGTAGTGATATCTCATTGCCTTTTTAATTTGCATCTCTTTAATGGCATATAATGTAGGTATCTTTTCACTTATTTGCAATCTGTGTATGTTAACGACCTGTCAAGGTCTCTGGTCCATTTTTAACCAGGTTGTTTTCTTATTGTTGAGTTGTAAAAAATTATTTTGCATATTTCGAATGACAGTCCTTTATCATATGTCTTTTGAAAATATTTTCTTCCACTATGTGGCTCTTATTTTTATTCACTGGACAGTGTCTTTCACAGAGCAGACATTTTTGTTTTTAATGAAGTCAAGTTTATCAATTCTTTCTTTCATGGATCAGGGTTTGGTGTTGTTTCTGAAAAGTCATTACTAAATCTAGAGTCATCTAGATTGTCTTATATGTTACCTTTCAGGACTTACATAGACTTGTGTTTTACATGTAGATATGTGATCCATTTTGAGTTGATTTTTCTGAAGATTGTAAGGTCTGTGTCTATATTCTTTTTCTATATATTTTTGCATATGGATGTCCAGTTGTTACAGCACCATTTGTTGAAACATCTATCTTTTATTTATTGTATTGCCTTTACCCTTTTGTCAAATATTAGTAGATGATATTTATGTATGTCTAGTTCTGGGCTCTCTATTTTGTTTTATGAATCTATTTGCCTATTCTCTCACAATATCACACTGTGTTGATTATTGTAGCTTGGGTATTATCAGTCCTTCAACTTTGTTTTACTCCTTCAATATTGTGTTTTCTATTATAAATCTTTTCTCTCTCCATATAAACTTTAGAATCAATTCATCAATAGCCACAAAAGTGACTTGCTGGGATTTTGATTGGAATTGCATTGAATTTACAGATCAATCTGGGGAGACTATAACATCTTGACAATATTGTCAAATTAGTAACAATACTGAGTCTGTTTATTTATAAACATGGACTCTCTATTAACTTTGTTGTACTTTGATTTCTTTCAACAGAGTTTTGCACTTCTCCTCATAAAGGTCTTGTATATATTTTGGTAAATTTGCATCTAAGTATTTCATTTTGCAATTACTAGTGTAAATGGTGTTTTGTTTTTAATTTCAAATTCTATTTCTTCTTTGCTGGTTTATAAAAAACAATTGACTTCTGTTAATTAAACTGTATTCTTCAAACTTGCTACAACGGCTTATTTCCAGGAGATTTTTGTTGTCAATTCTTTGGGATTTCCTACATAGATAATAATGTCATCTGCTATCAAGGGAAACTTTATTTCTTCCTTCACAATCTTTATATATTTCCTCCTTGTGTTACCGCATTACCTAGGATTTCGAGTACAATACTGAACACAGTAGCTCATTATTGTGATAAATTACATTAATTGAATTTCAAATTTTGAACCAGCCTTGCATGTGTGGTAGAAATTCCACTTAGAGATGCTGTATAATTATTTTATGCATTGTTCAACTTAATTAACAAATATTTTGTCAATAATATTTACACCTATATTCATAAGCTCTGTTGGTCTGTAGTTTTCTTTTTTTTGGAATTTCTTCATCTTATTTTGATGTTAGGGTAATATTGGCCTCATAGAGTATGTCAGAAAGTATCCTAACTGTTACTAAGTTTTGAAATATATTGTATAGAATTCTTATAACTTTTTATTTAAATGCATAATACAATTCACCAGTGAATCTATCCTGGTGAAGAAGAAGCCTGGTGCTTCTTATTTTGAAAGTTTATTAATTATTGATTTAATTTCTTCAGTAGATGTAGGCATATTCACATTGTCTATTTCTTTTTGTGTAAGTATTGGCAGATTATACCTTTCAAGGAATAGGTCCATGTTATCTATATTACCAAATGTGTGGACACAGAGTTCTTTACAGTATTTTTTGACTATCATGTTAATATTCTTTCGATCTGCGGTAATGTCCCTTCTTTCATTTTGATACTAATTTCTTCTATATTTTGTTTCCTTAGTTATCCTGGCTAGAGACTTATCAAGTATATTAATGTGATTTCAAAGAACCAACTTTTTGTTTCATTGCTTTTTGTCTATTGTTTTCTGTTGTAGTTTTTAGTATTTCTTTTCTTCTAGTTTTGATTTAATCTAAGAAGATTTAATCTAAGAAGCTTAGATAATTGGTTTTAGATCTTTTGTCTTGTCTAGTATATGCAATAAATGCTATAAATATCCATCTAAGCACTGCTTTTGCTGCATCCCACAAATTTTGATAATCTGTTTTTGTTTTTATTTTGTTCAAAAACAATTACAATTTCTTTTTATATTTCATCTTTTACTCATATATGATTTAGAAATGTGTTGTTTAACAAGAATATTCTTTAAAGTAGTTTCAATAATGCTTTTTACTCTTTTACTTCAACATGTGAATGTTATGATCTAAGCAGGATATCTACCTAGGAATTATTACCTAGGCATAAAACTCTGTTCAATTTTCTTTTTGTTTCCTGAAGTGTCCTTCCTGTCTCTCTATTCTCCACGATTCATTAGTTATGTTTTCAGATTCTAGACAATTACTTTTTGTGTTAATATGACCATGCATATTAAGAAATTATGGCAAAAGCTGCATCTTTGTGGTTACCATTGTGGTGCTAGTAATAGGATGTTAAAAATTTCACTGACTCAGATATTCTTATGTCATTAGGGCATATGATGATTCAGATTTCATCACTGAACTCATTGCTTCAGAGTAAAAATGTAAGAAGTGGTAAAAAAGTAAGAAGTGCTCAGTATTCACATATAATTTCAAATGCCTATATGAAATTTGTAAAGAAGATTTTATAACCTTTTTATTCTCTAAGAAGTAGTATAAGTCAATGTTGTAAAATCACGTAATGTTATAGCTAGAATGGAGGCTAGTGTTTATCATCTGTTCATTTTATAGATAACAAATAGATTCCAAGTCAATGTCTTACTCACAGTTATAAAATCATGGTTTGGCTCTTCTAACTACGAGCAAACAGCAATGTTTTTCCTTTAATCACAGTGCTTCCCTTTTCCACATTGATAGCTATTTCCAGAAATGTAAAATATAGAAAAACTATTGCTATTTCCAAAAATGCAGGATATTTTGAAACTGTTGATCCTTTCTCAAGTTATTTGAAACTCACTACAGAACAAACATGATTATTCAACACTGTTACCATCGAAGAAGGTGATGTTCCTTACAGCAATTTAGATTTGCTTTCTTTTTCAAATCATAGAAAGCACAAACTATGATTGTGTGGAGACATATAAATGAATGTCTGCTGACAAAATGATTTAATACAGACTGTGCAAAGTGTCAATTATCAAATATTTCATACCCGGTGATAAGGGACAAGGACAGATAAATTACCACTTTAGTGACACATTAGAAAATATGTTCAACAGACATAAGGCATCTGAATTGACAAATTAGAAATGACCCCATTAGAGGAATAAGAATCATGGGAAAAGAAAGAGAAAATTGTGTACTTTACATTAAATAACAGTGAAAATTGATTTTGAATTCCTGAAAGATTCAGCAAATATTGGGCCCATATTTAGTAGAATTGGGTACCTACAGGGTTATTTCTCTAAGACACTATTATTTATTGCCTGTATACTTAATATTGATCTTAATAGTGTTTAAACTAAGACTATAATTTTTCAAGTTATAATCCCCATAGTTTACCTAATCCAGCAATCATATATTATTCAGCTGTATAATAATCTTACCTGTCTTCAGTATTTTTACTAATTCCCATAATCTTTTTATTTGTATGTTTGCATTTTATGAAGTACAATAGAAAGTAAACCATTCCAACTTGCTTTACCCTCTTGTTTCATGTCAATGTACACAAAAGATCACAGTATACAGGGATATGATATGGTAGATCTCGATCAGTAATTTCATTATTTTTCATATTTGCATCCTTTATGAAAAAAATGAACATTTTTTGCTCTAGGGTTGTGCTTATCAAACTATAACGTACTTGCAATTCACCTGAGAATATTGTTAAATTGAATTTAAGAAGACTGGGCTGATCTGAGATTCTGCATTTCTAAGAATCTCCCAGGGGATGTGGATGTTGCTGTTCTACAGAGAACACTTTGAATAGAAAGTTGGGGCAGATTGTCTAGACCAGCAAAGCAGGCGGCCCCAGAAGGCTGTTAGAAAGGAAAATGTATGGCCTATTCCCACACCTGCTGCATTTTAATTTCTATGGGTGGTACCAAATGCCATGAACCACTGTCTAATTCTATTTATTCTCCCAGTTTAGTTTCTCTTAGTTTTTTTCTTTCCTCGATGCAAATAAGCCTTAAATAAGATGTATACAATAAATATATTACATTTACTTGGTTCTTGGCTTAAAACCCTTGAGAAGCTTTAGGATATTCAGTCTTTTAAAAAAATTAATGTTTGTATTTAATTTAAAAATAAAATGTAATGGCAGTAAAATGTTTTTGATAAAATGTTTAGTTAACATAGACTTATCTTGCCTCTTCCAGTGAAAATTACCTTTATAAAGAACAAAATATATCAGTTGTATGAAATTTTACTGTCCAGTAATACAATATTTTTAATTTAGTAGGTGTTAATTAGGGTTTAATAGATCTTCCTGGTTTCTGCACAATTCTGACAAAGTTAATACCTTTTTCTTAATTTACATTAGTTTACCCATGTAATTAAATCAAAGTTTTGTTTAAGAAATAGTTATTTTCTGAATTAGCTCACTGAATTATCATGCACAATGCATGAACAAAATATTCCTAGTATGTCTACATATGTGTCATGTTGCATAATGTTAGACATTAAGCATTGTATAATTTTCTTAAGTTTGACTAGTTTCTTCTAATACCTAAAGAATGAGAAAAAAATGACATCAAGGTATATATGAGTCACAGTAAAATAGTGAGCACTCTGACATTGCCTTCAAAGTTTGGCATAAATGCTGGATATTGAAAAGCAGTTTCCCTCTCAATTTTTAACTAGAAATATTACAACGGTTATATAAAATTGTACAATTGCACAATTCTGACTAGGAAAATTTTATAAGGACCATAAAAAGAGAATGAAGTCATCTGGAGGAACTTAATTCATATTATATCAAATGTTTAAAAATGTATCCAGATTTCACTTCAAGTAAAATTTTTATTTTCATAATGTTTTAAAAAGATTTTTATGTTTTATATTTTTTATTTTGAAATTAGCCAAAAAGAAAAAGCATTTAATGGCAATGGTTTGTTTCATATAAAAATGAACATGCATTCTCAGAATCTCTGTGAATCATGACCTTTGTAGGGACTTGAAGGAACTGAAGGCCATTATCTTCAGCAAACTGATGCAGGAAGAGAAAACCAAATACTGCATACTCACTTACTAGTGGGAGCTAAATGATGAAAATACCTGGACATGTGGAAGGGAACAACACACACTCTGGCCTGTCAGATGGTGGGGTGTGGGAGGAGGGGGAAAATCAGGAAAAATAACCAATGGGTACTAAACTTAATACCTGGATGATGAAATAACCTGTACAACAAACTGCGATGACATGAGTTTCCCTATATAACAAACCAACACATGTACCACTGAAATTAAAATAAAAGTTAAAAAGGTAAAATAAAATAAACTTAACTTCCAATATTTTAAAAATTACATAATGGCAAACATGAATATGAAAAGTTTAGTTAACGAAGTCAGTATGATATTATTTCCATATACAGGAATACCTCGAAGATATGGTGGGTTTGGTTCCAGAAAGCCGCAATAAAGCGCACATTACAATAAAGCAAGTCACATAAGTTATTGGTTTCCCAGTGCATATAAAAGTTATGTTTACACTGTATACTCTAGACTATTACATGTAGAACAGCACATGTCTAAAAAATGTAAATACTTTAATTAATAATACGTTATTGCTTAAAACGCTAACACTCTTCCAATCCTTCAGCAAGTTGTTATTGTTTTGCTAGTGGAGGGTCTTGCCTCGATGATGACAGCTGCTGACTGATCAGGGAGGTGGTTGCTGAAGGTGTGGGTGGATGTGGCAATTTCTTAAAATAGGATAGCAACGAATTTTTGTCACATCAATGGACTTTTCCTTTCATGAAATATTTCTCAGTAGCATGTGATGCTATTTGATGGTATTTTATCTACAGTAAAACTTCTTTCAGAATTGGAGTCAACCCTGTCAAAACCTGCATCTGTTTTATAAACAATGTTTCTGAAATATTATTAATCCTTTGTCATCGTTTCAATGATATGCACAGCATATTCACCATGAGTAGAATCCATCTAAAGAAACCACTTGCTTTACTCACCCATAAAAAGCAACTCCTCATCCCTTCAAGTTTCATCATGGCATTGTAGCAATTCAGTCATATCATCAGTCTCCACTTCTAATTAATTATCTTGCCTTTTTTTTTTTTTTTTTTAACCACATCTGCAATTATTACCTCTACTGAAGCCTGGAACCCCCCAAAGTCATCCATGAGGATGAAAATCAGCTTGTTCCAAACTCCAATGTTGACATTTTGACTTCCTTCCAAAAGTCAGGATATTCTGAATGGTATCAGGAATGGTGACATTTTTCAGAAGGTTTTCAATTTATTTGCCTGGATCCATCACAAGACTGACTATCTATGGCAGCTGTAACCTTACGAAATATACTTCTTAAGAAATAACACTTGGAAGTCAAAATTATTCCTTGATCCATGGGCTGCAGAATGGATGTTTGTTAGCATGTGTGAAAACAGCGTTAGTCGGCCAGGCATGGTGGCTCACGTCTGTAATCCCAGCACTTTGGGAGGCCGAAGCGGGTGAGTCACAAGATCAGGAGATCGAAACCATCCTGGTTAACATGGTGAAACCCTGTCTTTACTAAAAATAAAAAAAAATTAGATGGGTTGGGTGGCACGCACCTGTAGTCACAGCTACTTGGGAGGTTGAGGCAGGAGAATCGCTTGAACCCGGAAGGTGGAGGTTGCAGTGAGCCAATATCACACCTCTGCACTCCAACCTGGGCAACAGAGCGAGACTCTGTCTCAAAAAATAATTTTTTAGTAAGAGAGACAATATTAGTCTTCTTGCACATCTTCATCAGAGCTTGCATGTCCAGGTGCACTGCCAATCAGCATAATATTCTGAAAGGAATATGTTTTTCTGAGCAATGAGATTCAACAGTGTGCTTTAAAAATTCACTAAATCATGCTGTAAACGCTATGCTTTCATTAAGTTTTGTTTTTCCATTCATAGAGCAAAGGCAGAGTAGATTTAGAATAATTCTTGAAGGCTCTAGGATTTTCAGAATTGTAAATAAGTACTCTTACAACTTCAATTCATCAGCTACATCAGCCCCTAACAAGAGAGTCAGCCCAAACTTTGAAGCTTCTGTTTTCTATGAACTTGCTAAAAATGACATATCCTTCTAATATAAGGCTGTATCATCTACATTGAAAATCTGTTGTTTAGTGCAGCCACCTTCGTTAATGATCTTTGCTAGATCTTCTGGGTAACTTGTGCAACTTCTGTATCAGCACTTGCTGCTTCACCTTGCACTTTTCTCTTAGGGACATGGCTTCTTTCTTTAAACCTCACAAACTAACCTCTGCTAGCTTCAACCTTTTATTTTTTTAGCAGTTTCTTCACTCTCACAGCCTTCATAGAATTTAAGAGAGTGAGGGCCTTGCTCTGGATTAAGCTTCAGTTTATGGGAATGTTGTGACTGGTTTGATATTATCTCCAGACCACGAAAACATTCTCCGTATTAGTAATAATGGCTGTTCGTTTTCTTATCATTTGCGTATCCACTGACATAGCACTTTTAATTTTTTTCAAGATCTTTTCCTTTATATTCACAACTTGGTTAACTGTTGGATAGGTTAACAACCTAGCTTTCAACCTATCTCAGTTTTTGACATGCTTTTCTCACTAAGCTTATTCATTTCTAGCTTTTGATTTAAAGTTAGAGATACATGACTCTTCCTTTACTTGGACACTTAGAGGCCATTGTAGAGTTATTACTTCACTTATTTTTAATATTGTTGTGTCTCAAAGAATAGAGAGGGCTGGAGTGAGATAAGGGAGAGAGACAGGGAAATGATGAATCAATGAAGAAATCAGAACACACGTTATTTATGATGTTCACCATTTTTTATAAGCATGTTTCATGGTAAACCAAAACAATTATGATAGTAAAATTGAAGATCACCGATGTCAGGTCACTAAAATGCCTGTAATAATAATAATGAGAATGGTTAAAATATTGTGAGAATTACATAAATTTGACACAGGGACACAAAGTGAGCTTGTGCTGTTGAAAAAATGATGCTGAGAGATTGCTCTATGCAGGGTTGCCACACACTTTTGATCTGCAAAAATTGCAATACCTGTGAAGTAAAAGAAAGGAAAGCACAATAACACAAGATATACCTGTATGTTCAATTAAATTTTTCATTTTTTAATAACTTTTTGTTGTAATATAAAATACATGTGACCAGTATATGGCATAGTGTATACTTTGATGTGTTTTTCTGATATGAGGTTTAAAATATAGAATGTACAATATTTCACTTGTGTATTAAAATTTATCTTTTCTGTATTCCTGGGCTCCTTTGGGAAAGATATTGTCATGGCCATCTAAGAAATTCCGAGGCCTGCATTTAGCAGATACGTGCTAAATATTTACTGAGAATACAGGAAAGAACAAACATAAAATAAATAATATATTAACATAGTGATTTCTGCTTAAACAGTTGTCCTAGGTAACTAGTGTTAACTTTTATTTGGTGTTCATAAATCCTTATCATAGTGTCTCAGGGGGCATCACAGAAACAAGTACTATATTAATAAATATTTCCTTATTGGTATTATTTAGTACAAACAAGTGCATAGGTATTAATAAAAACAGAAACCTTTGTTTTCTCTTATTGTATTTAATTCTCCATAGGTAATTTTTATAAAAATTGCATGCATTCCAGACACGCTTGTGAATCAAGACAACTTTCAACCTTTTAAGAAATCCGTATCAGAAACTTTATGAAATAAAGGTTGTTGCCTAAATAAGGGAAGAATCCCTCGTTCACATGAAGAAGGATGACGTTCACTCCCCTCAACTGCATGCAACATCTTGTAACGCCTCATTATAGATTATTTAACATTTAAATTATATATATATATAATTTCAAAACTACTTATTATATATAGGCATATAATGGTGTGATATATACTGTGCAATATGTATTCATTTAATATATAAATGTTACATATAAAATTGAATCCCTAACACACATAGAATATATTATCATATATGATATATATTTTCATTTTACTTTGATTATTGCAATACAATTACTATAAATTAAAGCTTCCTTTAGGAGTCAAATTCAATGTAAATTGCAAAACTAAAATTAAAAAATTGTAGTTATACAGAAAGGTCAGATGAGTTATAAAAGTAGTGATTGTGGTATTACAGTAACTTGGTTCATCTTTCAGATAAAGGTAACCCTTTCTCTCCACTGTTCTTTGTCCTCTCTCCCTTTCTCCCTCTGCATAGTTTAAAAACGCTCTCTAGAAATAACCTGAGCTTGAACAATTGTTGTGAAAGCAATGAGGATCAATGATAATTGCTTTCAAAAAGATCATTCTCTTATACTTTTTTCTCAGATTTTTATTTATTTAACTTAATTATTTGGCAACAACATATTATCTTTACTCTGTCTTACTGTGATAGATTTAAGAGAGGAAATTTCAAGTGTAGATTTGACCAAGGGAAATATTTATACTTGAAATTGCTTTTCATATGACAAGGCTCTTAGTTCAAATTAGGAATTGCTCTCTTTTAATAATAGTTGTTACAATAATTGCCAAATTACCATGCATATAAAATGCTTTTCTTTGTCATCTCAATATATTTTATCCAATATTTAAATTTGTTATTTATAGATTTATAAAGCTCATAATCATTGGACCTCTATTGTTTCTATGTAGAACTTAAAACACTCAGAATGCTATTGATAATGTATCCCAGAATATTGGCTAAGATTTCAGCAAAATAATCAGAAATAACTATGTTTAAATTCTGGTTCTTCCATTTATTAGCTGTTTTTTCTGCAAAGCTTATCTAAGTTTTGTGCACCTTAATTTGTAAAAGACTGCATAATGGAGACGGTATTATAAGACACTTTAGGATTATTCGAAGAATTAAATAAATTGATATGCATAAAACATTTATAATGTACATAAAAATGGTCTATCAATATTGATTATTAGTTATTATCATTGGTTATGCACTTTTTACTGATATTATTATTAGTCATTTTGACAGGATGATAAGGAGGAAGTCTAGTAGCTGATTCAAGAGAGTACAAAGGAAAAACACCTGAAAATTTTACTTGAATGCCTCTGTTTTTTCAGCCAGTACTAGCAGTGCACATCCAAAGGCTATCATACCCTAATCAATGTCTAAGTCCATCATCAAACAAGTGATTCTGATTAGACAAATGGAGATCCAAGGTTTATAAAATCTTCTCTATAAATTATAATCAAAGACAAATGTAACAGTAAGCCTTATTTTTTCAGAACTCTAGCATATTTACATTTATTTTCACTTTGATTTTTACTTCACTTCTGTGAATAAGATTTAAAGATGAAAGATTGAAAAGATTTTGTTGTTGTTGTTGTCTTGGCACAGTCTCATAATTCATCAACAACTTAAATAAATTAGGTAACAGAAGTTAAGTAATGAGAATAATAATTCTTTCTCCTTCCACTAGTCTTTGTATTTTTCTTTTCTTACTTTTTTAACCCATGTTTGAAGCTTTTATTTTTTAAGTGCTTCCAACTTGGGAGAAGAAATGACTTAACATGGCGTGTTGGAAGCGATTAATGCCTATCTAGAGAGAACAGTGAAACATGAGTACCTTCACTGTAACCTAGGCAAGCATTAATCAGTACCTCAGCACAGCCTGAAGTGACTTTTTGTGATAATAAAAATGAAATTCTTCTCCCAAATGTATGTCAAAAATATGTGTTCCAAGTATTTCTCTGGAAAGAAACAGTTCTTGATGAAAGCATTTTATTTTTATATGAAATGAAACATTTTCTGATTTGACATACAGCATGTCTGTTCTGGGGTGGTTAGGAAAATACAAGCCTTATAACTCAAAAATTGAGTGGTGGTTGTAAATTATATCAAAGCCCATTACACAAAGATAATGTCCTTCAAATCAAGGTAATACCATATATATACATAAGGGTTATCAAAAAACCATTAAATTTGACCCTTTTAGGTTTTCCAGCTGAGATTAATTTCCCAACATAACATCCCCCTTTTAAAGAAAATCTTCCTTTATCAGAACCTCTTGTTCTCATGGGAGGTATCCACCATTTCCTTGATAGCCAGGGGCTAACCAGCAACCCCTCACAATCTCATAAGGCATTTCATTTAAATTTATATTGAGAAATTCATAGTCTTATTAAGTTGTCTTCCCTTGAGATTCATTTTGCCATGTTTCATTGCTATGTCATTTTAAATGGTGCCATTTAAAAGCTTGCCCCATATTTTTATGGGCCACACTACAATCAAATGAGGTTAAATCAAGACTTGAATGTTTCCATGTACATAACCAAAGAAGATATTTTTCAGTATTTTGGTTTATATTGCTTATGCACATGTGCTGATTGAAGTTTCCATGATTGCTCAATATAATTCATTCTAAATCTTATACTAATAATAATGATTCTGTCCATATTGAAAAACAACATAGCCAATGACTTAATAGTCTAATATTTTAATTTGTGGCTTTTTTATTTTTTTTCATCTTCCTGTGTCCTACTTGATAACTGAAACAGTACTTTTTGATCCTGGTAATTAGTTGAGGAATTTCTTTCCTTTTTTCCGAAACCAGATGGTTTTATTGAAAATCTGAAGACTCATCAAAGATCCATAGATCACTTAAACTTCCATACTGAGTTTTGAGGCCTTCAAATATACATGTTTCTGAACAAATTATCCTTCTTTTACATTCTTGTGAAAAAAAAGATCAAACTATACTGGAACCACTGGTGTTCTTTAAATCTGACATGCTAGGAGTTTGTCTCTAGAAGAGCCTTTGGAAGCAGTTGAAATAATAGCCATTTACAAACTCTGCCACACAACCACTCAGGAGATGATGATGATAATAACCATATAAGTTTTCCAGGGCTGCTGTAACAAACTGCCACAAACTGGGTATATTAAAAACAGAAATGCATTGTTTCACAGTTCTTAAGGCCAGAAGTTCAAAATCAAAACGTCAGAAGAGCCAGGTTCTCTCCAATAACTCTAGGGAAAAACACTTCTTGCCTTTTCCTGGCTCCTAGAAGCTGTCAGTAAACTTGACATTCCATAGCATGTAGTCACATAACTTCAGTCTCTGCCTCTATCTTCGCATGGCTTTCTATCCTGGGTTTATTTCTTCTCCTCTTTTTAAATGGACACAGGTTATATTGATTTAGGGTCCACTTTAATGACTTTAATTGTATTATATCTGAAAAAAAAAAAACCCTATTTTTCCAAGTAAAGTTACTTTCAGAGGTACCAGGGGTTAGAACTTCAACATATCTTTTAGGGGGACACAATTTAAATCATAACAATGACCATGACTATAACAACAATAACACCGAGAAACATGTTTTTGAATTCTTTTAATCATAATATCTAATCCTTACTAATGTTTAGCAAAATGAGAAGAAGTATAATTTCCGGTTAATCTGTGAGAAAATTCAATCTCAGGGAAGTGAACTGATTTTTTTTTAAGAGTTTATGGTGTCAGAGGAAAGATTAGAGTCTAGATTTTTCTGGATATATCTTGTGTTACAAGAACCCTGTAAACAGAGTGAGTTGACAATATTCTTTCCACTGGCAGCAGTGCCCTGGAATAGTTGTTCTTTCTCCATATCATCTGCAGGCAGTTGGTCTCCTCAAGCAATGGGCTCGGACATTAGCAGCTTCTAGAAAGTTTTCCAGCTTTAGCCCCTGTATTTTGAAGTGCTGGTGTCACATACAAAGTCTCATTTCAGTAATATGAGTTCTCTAAGGTGGTATATTTTGTATAAAGTGTTAATTATATAGTTCTGAGATGTTCCTTGCTTACTCAATAATTTCCAAGTCCTTTCACTGATGAACATTTTAATATTTTCTCTCCTAGGCATCCTTGTCATGGAAGGAATCTTGGTGAGACATGTAGTGACAGCAACTATGCTATACCGACCACTCGTAGATATAGGTCTCCACACACTAAATATATCAGGCATTGAATACAAAAGCTGGAAACTGAGTGGCCAGGTACTATCACAGTAAATTGTGTCAGTACTGGAAAACACTGGTTTAAATTGAAATTTTAAAATGGTCACTTACTAGATGCGTTCATTTGGAGCAAAGTAACAATACCTAACATATAGAGTCATGAAAATTTAATAATAATATTTATAAAGCTTTGCTGAATTCATTTACTAGGTCTAGGAGCTTCTTAGATGAGTCTATGGGATTTTCTAGGCATATGATTATATCATCAGCAAACAGGGACAGTTTGACTTCCTCTTTACCGATTTGCATGCTGTTTCTTCCCTTCCCTTCCTTCCTTCCTTCCTTCCTTCCTTCCTTCCTTCCTTCCTTCCTTCCTTCTTCCTTCCTTCCTTCCTCCCTCCCTTCCTTCCTTCTTTCCTTCCTTCCTTCCTCTTTTTCTCTCTTTCTCTCTTTCTTTCTTTCTTTTCTCTTGTCTAACTGATCTACCTAGGACTTCCAGTACTACATTGAATAGAAGTGGTAAGAGTGAGCATCCTTGTCTTATTCCAGTTCTCAGGGGGAACGGTTTCAACCTTTCCCATTCAGTATTATGTTGACTGCGGGTTTATCATAGATGGCTCTTATTACATTAAGATATGTCCATTTCATGCCGATTTTGTTGAAGGTTTAATCATAAAGGAATGCTGGATTTTGTCCAATCCTTTTTCTGCATCTACTGAGATGATCATGGGGTTTTTGTTTTTAATTCTGTTTATGTTTTGTATCACATTTTTTGACTTGCATATGTTAAACTATCTCTGCATCCTTGGTATGAAACCCACTTGATCATGGTGGATTATCTTTTTGATATGCTGTTGAACTTGGTTAGCTAGTATTTTGTTGAGTATTTTTGCATCTATGTTCATCAGTGATATTGGTCTGTAGTTTATGTTGTTGTTGCTGTTGTTGTTGTTGTTATGTCCTTTCCTGGTTTTGTCATTAGGGTGATACTGGCTACATAGAATGATTTAGGTAATTCCCTCTTTCTTTATCTTTTGGAATAGTGTCAGTAGGATTGGTACCAATTCTTCCTTGAATGTCTGATAGAATTCAGCTGTGAATCTGTCTGTTCCTGGACATTTTTTGGTTGGTAACTTTTTAATTACCATTTCAATCTTGCTGCTTGTTATTGGTCTGTGCAGAGTTTCTATTTCCTCCTGATTTAATCTAGGAGGGTTGTATATTTGAGAAATTTATCTATCTTCTCTAGGTTTTCTAGTTTATGCACATAAAGGTGATCATAATAGCCTTGAACGATCTTTTGTATTTCTGTGGTATTGGTTGTAATATCTCCTGTTTCATTTTTTAGTGGGCTATTTGGATCTTCTCCCTTCTTTTCTTGGTTAATCTTGCTAATGGTCTATGAAGTTTATTTATCTTCTGAAGAACCAGCTTTTTGTTTCATTTGTTGTTTGTACTCTTTTGTTAAAATTTTGTTTAGTTATGCTCTGATCTTGATTATTTCTTTTCTTCTTCTGGGTTTGAGTTTAGTTTGTTCTTATTTCTCTAGCTACTTGAGGTGTGAACTTATGGCCAAGAACCCAAAAGCAAATGCAACAAAAACAAGGATAAATAAATGGAACTTAATTAAACTAAAAAGCTTCTGCACAGCAAAATAAACAATCATCAGCAGAATGAACACACAACCTACAGAGCAGGAGAAAATCTTCACAGTCTGTACATACAACAGAAGACTAATATCCAGAATCTACAAGGAATTCAAACAAATTAGCAAGAAAAAGCAAACAACCCCATCAAAAAATGGGCTAAAGACATGAATAAGAAATTCTCAAAAGAAGATATTATATAAATATAAATATATAAATATGGCCAACAAACATAGAAGAAAATGCTGAACATCACTAACATCAGGGAAATGCAATCAAAACCACAATCCAACACCACCTTACTTCTTCAAGAATGGCCGTAATCAAAAAAAATCGAAATATAATAGATGTCAGTGGGGATTTGGTAGAAAGAGAACAGTTTTACATTGCTGGTGGGAATGTAAACTAGCATGACCACTATGAAAATCAGTATGGCGATCCCTTAAAGAACTAAAAGTAGAATTACCATTTGATCCAGCAATCCCACAACTAGGTATCTATCCAGAGGAAAAGAAGTCATTATATGAAAAAGATACTTGCACATGCATGTTTAGAGCAGCACAATTGCAATTGCAAAAATATACAACTAAATGCTCATCAATCAACCAGTAGATAAAAAATTTCATATATATACACACACCATGGAATACAATTTAGCCATAAAAAGCAATGAAATATGAAATATGAAAATATGCAACTAGCCCAAATGCCCATCAATCAACCAGCGGATAAAAACTATACACACACACACACACACACACACACACATACATACACACACACACATACATACACACACACACGCACACACCATGAAATACAATTTAGCCATAAAGCAATGAACTAATGGCATTCACAGTGACCTGGATGGAATTGGAGACCATTATTCAAAGTGAAATAACTCAGGAATTAAAAATCAAATATTGTGTGTTCTCAACCATAAATGGGAGCTAAGTTATGAGGATGCAAAGGCATAAGAATGATGCAGTGGAGTTGGGGGACTCAGGAGAAAGGGTAGGAAGGAGGTGAGGGATAAGAAATTACAAGCAGGGTTCAGTGTACACTGCTTGGGTAATGGGTGCTTCGAAATATCGGAAATATTCACTAATGAACTTCTTCATCTAACCAAACACCACGTGTTCCCCCAAAAACTATGGAAATAAAAAAAAGATAAAAAATAATAATAGTATGTATAAAACTATATTCCTAGCTTTTTTACATTTCTATATTTTGAGTTATGACCTGAGGAACACTTTAAGAACTCTTACATTCCTTTGCATTAAAATTATTTCTCAAAATAAATAAATAAATAAAATAAAAATAAAAATTTTTATGTGTGTATTTAAACCCAGGTAACAAGAAATTATAAAACAAACCTTCCTAATATTTTTCTTCACATGTGTAAACATAGGACACAGGATGCACAAGACAGTAGGGGCCTGGGAAGATTAATATATTCTATATTTGCTACAAATAATTACAAACTTATACTAAGAAGAACTAAGAATTACATAATTTTTATTATTTTTATAATAATTTTATAACCTGACCCCAGCAGGTATCAGAAGAAGATACCTTCTGCTACTAGAAGAAGATATATGTAAGAAAAGAAATAGTTGGTATAACTAAAAGAAATAGCCGGTATAACTAAAAGATGTACTAACCTAGAAATAAAAGGCTAAAGAAAGTTTGACATCAAATAACTATGTAATATTGAGTATACCAATTAATTATACTAGAATTGAATTTTCTCACTTACAAAATGAAGAAATAATTATTCAATGATCATGTATAAGAAGTACTTCTAGAATAGATATCTATATGTGATATACAGATATAGATGTAGCATACTTCTAGAAAATACGTGAAAAAACTGGTAGAAAAATAATGGTAATTTTAAACTTTCTAGTAAACAGCTGGTAAGTCAATTTTCTTAACTCCATTTCATACATTTTCTATATGTCTTTTATGTCTTTATTTATTTATTTTTTTTAAGACAGAGTCTTACTCTATTGCCCAGGATGGACAATAGATGCTCGATCTTGGCTCCCTGCAACCTCTGCTTCCGAATTCAAGCAACTCTCCCCTCAGCCTCCTGAATAGCTGAGATTACAGGCACCCGCCATCATGCCCGACTAATTTTTGTATTTGTAGTAGAGACGGGGTTTCACCATGTTGACCAGGCTGGTCTTGAACTGAACCGACCTCAGGTGAATTCAGGCCCGTCTCTGTCTCCAAAGTGCTGGGATTACAGGAGTGAGCCACGGCACCCGGCCTCCTACGTATGTCTTTGAGTGATTATGTGTTCTGCTTTTGACCCAGAAGATATATTAAAATGAAAAATCAGAAGATAAAACTCAGTAAATTGTGGAAAGAATGGTAATCCTTAAACTAAAATGTATCATATTTAAAGTACACATGAATTAAATGTTAGAGGATAAGTCATTTATTTTAGATATCTTAATATTCTACTCAGTGGTTTTGAATGTCTGTAATATTCAAAAAAGGTCTAAGGTCATTTGTAACACAACTTAAAGGTTTATTTACTTACATTTTTCAAAAAGAAATCAGGGTTCCCCATAACTTATCACATGCCGATACTTAAAATTGTTCAACTAAACATTGGTGTATAAAAAACATTTGTGGCCAGTTTCAATGGCTCATACCTGTAATCTCAGCACTTTGGGAAGCCAAGGAGGGTGGGTCCCTTGAGCTCAGGAGTTCCAGACCATCCTGGACACCATGGCGAAACCCCATCTCTATCAAAAATATAAAAAAAGTTAGCCAGCGGTTGTAGTGCGTGCCTGTAGTCCCAACTACTCAAGAGGCTGAGGTGGAAAGATTGCTTGATCCCAGGAGGCAGAGGATGCAGTGAGTGGAGGTCATGCCACTACACTCGAGCCTTGGTAACAAAGCAAAACTCCATGTCAAAAACAAACAAACACACAACAAACAATTCATGAATTTTTTTGGTTTGTTTGTTTTTAAGATGGAGTTTTGTTCTGTTGCTAAGGCTGGAGGGCAGTGGCCTTCATAGGAACTGGACTATCTACTAGGGGAGCATATTTATTGAGAACCTGCTATCAGGCACATCAAGATGTCTGTTAGAATATTTGCATGCACAATTTTATTTAGTTTTTACTATAGCTCCGTAAGTGATATGTTAATATTTGCCAAAACTGAAGCTCAGAGTTTAGTAATTAGTAAAATCACATTGTTTAAACAGAGTCGAAATGAACTACAATTTCTGTATATCTGAATCCAAAGCTAATGTGGTTTCCTCCATATGAAGGAGTCACCCCAAATAAAAGTCAAAATGTATTTTCTTGCTCTCGAGCCATTTGCAATGTGCTTTATAAACTCATCTGTGTAAAAAAGTAACTAAGCCAATATTTACTGTATATAAACTGTTCTAATCTGATGCTAAGCTATTTATTTATTTATTTTTGTATTTATTGAGATGGAGTCTCGCTCTTTCGCCCAGGCTGGAGTGCAGTGACACGATCTCTGCTCACTGTAAGCTCCGCCTCCCGGGTTCACGCCATTCTCCTGCCTCAGCCTCCCGAGTAGCTGGGACTACAGGCGTCTGCCACCATGTCCGGCTAATTTTTTGTATTTTTAGTAGAGACGGGGTTTCACTGTGTTAACCAGGATGGTTTCGATCCCCTGACCTCTTCATCCACCTGCCTCGGCCTCCCAAAGTGCTGGGATTACAGGAGTGAGCCACTGTGCCCGGCAGCAATTTATGTATTTACATCAATTCAGTTCACGTTCTTTTTTTTTCTTTTTTTGTGGAACAGCAACAGTGATATTTTCAAAAATATGAGTCTAATCACTGCAGGTTCTTGTTTAAAAATTCTGTAATGCCTGCTCAATGCCCTTAGAATAAAATCCTACATGATGTGACCTGGGCTTCGCTCATGGTGCATGTTTTTACTCACATCACTTGAGTTTCTTGAAAGCTTTTTCTGAGCTCTGAGCTTTCACATATGCTATTTTTTCAACTGAAAAGCTCATTACAGAGTAACACCTATATATCTTCCAAGGCAGTTTAAATATCATTTGAACAGGCTACCTTAGTCTTTTGCTTTTCAGCCTCCATAATTATTGGTTAATTTTGGGTTTAACGTCTATTTTCACTCTTAAACAGGAATCCTCTAAATAATATGACTATAATATATGCCTATTTTGTTTACTGCAGTCCACACTGTCCCTATATATAGTGTGTGTGTATGTGCGTGTGTATATATATACGTATATGTGTATATATATATGAAAGTCAGTGCTCATTCATTCATTAAAAATTTTTGTTGAATGTGACCTTTACACAGGCATACTTTTCGGTACTGGGAATGTATCAGTAAACAACATAGGCAACAATTCCTGCAGTCATAAAGCTTTCTTGGTAGTTCACAAAGAAAGATAATATAAAATAACCTAATAAGCATATAAATGTGTAACATTTTAGAAGTTGATGATTGCTGTGGAAATTGACCATAATGGAAATTGTGAAACAGTTGAACATTAAATGAGTGAGTAGGGTATGCCACATTGAGAAAGAAGTGATGTGCTCAATAAGTATTTGTCAAAGAATACAGGAACTTTAAGAAAAGACGATTTAACAAAGTTTCCAAAGAAGGCAATAATGCTATGAGAATTTGGGGAAAAATAAATGTATCAAAACAAATTAGTGATCATTTGATAAAGGAACATTAGAGCTAGGTTTTAAGCAATGTAGAGGTTTTGAGAGATTGATATTAAATATAAATTATTGGGAAAGTATTTCATTATAAATAAATGCTACAAGAAAGCACAAGAAAGTACAAAGATACCACGGACTGGTAAGATGAATTGATGTATAAGTGAATAAGACAAAATATTCATAGTATTGTTTGGAAAGACTTTTAATATACTTGATTGTCAAGAGCCTAAAGATTAAAAAAAAAAAGATCAAGTTTAGAACTAGAAACAGTGGGAATAATTAAGCAATTATTTGGGAGTGTTTATTTGTGCATTGTGTTAAAAAAAGTTTGGAGGTCTTACTAGCATTTAAGAAACTACTGAAACAACCCCATAAAAAGGTAACAATAATTTGTATCAGGGTAATGACAAGATAGTATAAAGCGTAATTACAGATTTTGGCAACTATTAGGATCCATGGGATGACCACTTTTAAAAAGTAAAATATGATTTCCAAATATTAATTCTGGATGATTGTAATAAGAGAGGTGACAGTATCTCTAACTGTGAAGTCTGGATAAAAATCTCACTTGTGGGAAAATGTTGAATTTTAACATGATTATAACTGTGACATGTCATTGTACATTTGGGTCATTTTCTTCAACAGTCTATTAAATCCCTCATAGAACTTGAGAAACAGATTGAAATATATACATTTGCTAGCTATCTTTAACTATTATATTTATACAAATATTTTGATGAGATATCTGACAGAAAGTATAAAGAGAAGAATAATGGCTTAAAATCCCAGAGAACACATATTGGATTAGAGAAAGTATGCTATACCAAGGAGGAAGAGATTTCAAAGAGGCAAATAAGAAAAAGGTAAATTCAAGATAAGAAAACTAAAAGTATGTAGACTATTAAAGCCAAATAATGAAATAATATCAAAAATAAAAGACAGTTTAAATAGCATAGAAAAACCTAAGAACTAAAAAATAATTATTGATAATCTTGAAATAATAAGGATACTAATTAGTGAAAGATGTACTTTAGTATATAGAATGGGGTGGTGACAGTGGCCTTTCGTGATGTATTAAGGACGAAATGGGTAAATATTTGAGAATGAAGTAGAAATAAGTACAATATACTGTCCTTTCAGAGAGTCTGTCAATTATATAAACACAAAATTAATTGTGTAGTTCATAGTAGATAATTAATTCAGAGAAATTATTATCAATGCCCTTTTAGAGACAAGAAGTGGGTATGGTTTTATTCATAGAGAAGAAAGAAGTAAGATGAGAAAGGAAGAGAGAAAAGAGGAAATTAATTTGCTGGAAAAAAAAATAATAGAAATTTGACGTTAGGTGAGAAGATTATCTTTTAGAGGTGGGGAAACACTGCTGAAGAAAAAGAAGAGGAAATTGAAAAAGAGGTTGAAATACGTAACTTAGATAAAAGACTACAATTAGAAGCTGACAAGACATTAAACAGGATTGGGTACCCACTGGTCTTTCCTGAAATAAAAGGGCCCTGACGATCAGAAACAAATAGCCAAGGAGCCAGGAACACAATCGAGAGTCAGAACGATATTTAATTGAGCATTGATCAGAGGATAATGAATGCTTATATTTGGCACTGAATAGGTTTGGCAGGAGGTGATAAAGACCTAATAAATGAAACTGAAATTCATGACATTATTTACTCATCAGAACACCGGAATAAAGTAGAGAGAAATTTGTTTCCAGAGTTCTGGAACAAAAACATTCAAACATTAGGAAACATGATAAAGGTCCAAGGTCCACTTTTTTTCTTTTTCTGTTTTATTTTATTTTATTATTCTATTCTATTCTATTCTATTCTATTCTATTCTGAGATGGAGTTTTGCTCTGTCACCAGGTTAGAGTGCAGTGGTGTGATCTTGGCTCACTGCAAACTCTGCTTCCCGGGTTCAAGCAATTCTTCTACTTCGGCCTCCCAAGTAGCTGAGACTACAGGTGTGTGCCACCACGCCCAGTTAATTTTTGTATTTTTAGTAGAAATGGGGTTTCACTATGTTGTCCAGGATTGTCTCAATCTCCTGACCTCATGATCTGCCCACCTCGGCCTTTCAAAGGGCCGGTATTACAGGCATAAGCCACCGCACCCCACCAGGTTCATTTTCTAGAACTGTAATAAAAATGAGCAGGACAGGGCTAGAATTCATGGGCTAGGCATCCCAAATTAGAATAAAAGAAGCAGTAATTGTCATTTGTTTTTGATAGTCTTTCATAGTCTGAACTATCTCTAATTCCTTTACTGTAATAGTAGGATTTTCCATCATGTCAACGATAGACTCTATAAGAACGATTTGTGATAAAGTCGTTTCATATACCAAAGTAAGTCAGAGTTAGAAGAAGAGAATCAATGAGTTGATTGTGCCAAACAATAGTGCATAATACAGTTTTGTGAAATTTTGTAGCAATAACTGGAAGCTTGACAATAGAAGCAGATAAAACAGAGACCATGAATTTCTTAAGTCTGACCAACATTAAGGGAGCATGACAGAAGTTAACATGGAAATATAGTACTTATTTATTGATTATAACATCTTTGAGAAGGCTACCCACGGGGTCTTTTCTTGATATAGTTACTAATGTGATGAGAAAAAATTGATAAAATAATAGAGTTTATGCACTGGTGGACTGGAAATGTTTAGTTTTAAGAGACGCCATAAGTTATAAGACTGAAGGAAGTGATTCAGAAGTTTTAAAAGGCAGAAATAGGAAATAGCTCAAAGTGAGGATTTCCAGAGTCCAAAATCTTGATAGAGAACCTCTCAGAGATGTCTAATTCCAGTATCACTCACTCAATCACTTAGCAAGCATATTTATTAGGCATTTTTCTATATGGATAGAGGAATGTACACAACAGGAAGGTCCCTATACTCATGGAAGTTAAATTCTGATGTGAACAAAATAAACAATTAAAAAGTAACAATGAAGCGTAGACATCCGATGATGACACATATATAGAGAAAAAACCTGTTTTACTAAGAGTTAAGGAGTCAGAGAAGAGTGGAATGTATTATTTGTTGAGTAAACATAGTAGGCCTTGCTAGCATAGTGATAATTTGAAAACACTTGAAAAGAAAGAAGAATGAATCACACTGAGAAAGGTATGTTTCAGAGATAGGGAAGAGTAAATTCAAAGATCTTAAGGCAGAACCTTACTTGGTGTGTTCTAGGATTGCAGTAAAGTAAACCAGAAGAATAGAGTCAGGAGAGAAGTTCAGATAGAAGTGCACTTGACTCTAAGAGGACTTGTTGGACACTTAACACTAGTGCTTCTTTGCCCAGTGGAATTTCTTCATATTGAAGATTTTTGAGCACATGACTGAAATAATCTGACTTTCATTTTAGATTCACATTTGTCTTTATGGAAAGGAGTAAGGGTATGAGAAGGGAAACAAGTAAGAAGGTTTTATTTTAATAATCTGGGTTAAAGATGATAGAGTTTTGGACCACGGTGGGTATGATGAGAAGTCAAATATAATTTGAAGCTAGAGGTAAGATTTGCTGGTGGATTTTAGGTAGGGATTGAGAAAAAGAGTAGCTAAGGATAAATTCAAGTTTTGGGAGTGAGCATTTGAAGGAATGTAATATCCATGCAGAGTCTTTCAAAATTAAAACTAATCTCAGACTTAATTTTGAAGGTTCCTTGTGGATTAGTAACTTTCACATTTAATTACCATCATTTCAGTGAAATTTCAGAAGGGAGTAGAAGTAAATAAGCTTGTTCAGTCTTCTCTGTTTAATGAAAGCTTCATTAATTCATTTTCTACATGCTCTCTACTTGGGGTGTATCTGGCATTTATTCAGCTTATTCGATTAGATTAAACAACAAAATTAATGATACAAAATTTCCCAAGAAACAAGATGATATTGGATTTTATTCAAGTTATTTTAATTATTTATATCTAAAGATATAATAATGTTTGTAGTCATTTTTCAAGTCATCCTTTTAAAATGTATCTCTTAGTGTTATTTTTATTTTGATTTGTACTAGTGAGGTAAAATAGAGCAGAAGGGAAAGAAAAAACAACTCAATTAACAAACAAGAAAACAAGTTTAAAGAAAGACAAAGGATGCACATTTGTGCATATAATTGTATATTCGGTGAACTTTTGTTCTCATTTAGAATTTGAACTATTATTGGTAGGGTTATTTTTGGATAAAATAAAATATATAAGAAAACTGCAGATCAAACTGTGTTCTAAAATGATGGATGACTATGTTTGCTCCAGTACTTCAGGGATAGATTAAGCTATTGAAAAAACACTCAACATTGGGTAAGGAACAGTAATATATGTGAAATTCTACAGTTAATGCATCATTAAATAATTTGTTGTGACTGATTTATAGGTGCAATATACTACATGGTGTCAAGCACTGCAATATAATAAATGGTATAAAAAATATACTCCTAAAACTTTTGTTATAGTCAGTCTTTTAAGTTTAACCTTAGCACTTATCTGAGTAGTTGAGGCATTTTGTTTTCCCCTTGATAATATCCACAGTCTAATAGCTTTTGACTGTTGGCCTATATTTGCTGAATCCTGTGGTCTCAAACAAAGTATCTGCTTTATAACAAAGGACTAAGAAAAGTGTGCAGCCCAGTTGATGACAATTGCAACAGGTAGACTTTTTCTAGTTAGGATACTAGAAAATGAATATAAACTTTAGTTGCAGGAACTCTAAAATTCTAAGGAAATTGACTTGTAAATGTTCTGTTGATTACCTGGCAGTTAGCTTTTGTTGCCATAACAAACTGCCCAAATCATTTTAGTTTGTCAAAATAGCTATTTATTTAACTCAAGTTTCCTTGAGTGAGCAATTTCAACTGTACTCAGCTGAGCAATCATCCTATTCATCAAAGTGTCTCTGTCTCTGAAGGATGGATGACTATCGGTTCAGGGAATGAGGCTGAATGGGGCATTGGAGTGAGCATTGTTGAGCCGCATATCTCTCAATATCCAGAAAACTAGCCCAAGGATTGTTCACATGAAGATGATTACAGGGTTTTCAAGGGCATCAAGAAAAGATGAGCCTCATATACAAGGTTGTATTCAAGTTTCTGTTTGTATCATGCTTGCTAATACACCTTTAGCCAAACAAGTCACTGGAAAGCACTTCAAGTTGCATGGCCAGGGGACCTGGTTTAGGAAGCATGTATTAGCTTGCTAGGGCCACTATAACAAAGTACCACAGACTAAATGGCTTAAATCAGCGGTCCTCAACTTTTTTGGCACCAGGGTCTGGTTTCATGGAAGATGATTTTTCCATGAACTGGTGGGGGTGGTGTGTCATGGTGGAGGCGGTGGAGGGCAGGGCAGATGGTTTTGGTTTTGGGATGAAACTACTCTAGCTCAGATTATCAGGCATTAGATTCTCACAAGGAGCACACAACCTAGATACCTTGCATGCGCAGTTCACAATAAGGTTCATGTTCCTATGACAATCTAATGTTGCTGTTGATTTGACAGGAGGTAGAGCTCAGGTGGTAATGTTTGATGGCCCTCTGCTCGCCTCCTGCTGTGCAATCCAGTTCGTAACAGGCCACAGACCAATATTGGTCTGTGGCCTGGGGGTTGGGGAACCCTGGATTAAACAGCATAAATGTATTTCCTCACAGTTCTGGATTCCAGAAATCCAAAATCAAGGTGTCAGCCTGTTACTGTATCTAGTAGCTTAGTTTCAAAATGCATTTTGAAATTGTTTTTCTTTTCTCTTATTTTAGCCTTGAAGTATATTTTGAAACTCTTAGTTTCCCTCCCTTCCCATCAAGTATTCTCTTGCACTGTTCTCGCTCATCTAATTATGCGGTTGCTTAGAAATTTCAGGGGTTAATCTTGAAATAAATCAGGCACAAAGACCCACATGTGGAATTCTCCCCAATCTAGATGTTATTTCAAGGTGGCTAATCTACAACCTGGCCATTGTGGAGACAGTGCCAGCCTGCAATTCAAGATAGTCATGGAAGCAAGACATGCAGACCTGCGTCCTGACCACTCCTGCATGTTTTCCATACCAAGTTTTCCTTCTTAAACCCCCTCACTCAGCCTAAAATTTGAGATGGTTTCTTGGAGGCCTTAGCCCAGCCATCTCAACTGCCAACATTTGATAAATAAAGCTGCTTTCCCTTCACCACAACTTATCTCTTGTATATTCAGCCAGACTTGAGTTCAGTTACAAGCAAGGTTGGTTTCTTCTGAAAGCCTTTCACCTTGGCCTGTAGATGGCTGTTTTCTTCCAGTGTCTTGGCATTGTATTTGCTTTGTTTGTGCCTGTATTCTTATATGGACACAATTTATCTTCACTTAGAATCCACATGAATGACTGAATTTTACCTTATTCACTTTTATAAAGGCCCTTTCTCCAAATATAGTGACATTCTGAGGTCCTAAGGACTAGAACTTTAACTTATTAAATTTGGGGATAGACAATTAAACCCATAACAGAAGGGAAGAACCTGTGGAGGATTTTCATTTTGTTTGTTGCCTAATTTACATTCTTTACTTAGTAATTGGTCCAGGGAAACACAATTGTATGGCAAGCTACTGCTATGGGTATCCCAAGCTTCTGACCTACAAAGCTCTCTTTAATCTATCTTTACTATCAGAATATTTTTAATGTTAGAGATTCAATTTTAGGTTAAGGCAGGGATTTCCAACCTCAGCGCAGCAGGTATTTTCACCAAATGATTCTTTGTTGTGTGGGCTTTCCTGTAAAATGTAGAATGTTTGCCAGATCCCTGGTCCCAACTTGCTAGATACCAATAGTGCTCCTCACCTGTCATGACAAAAATGTCTCCAGACATTGACATATGTTCACAGGGAGGCAAAAATTAGAATTACTAGGTTAAGAGAGAAATTCTAAGTAGGAGAAAAGTCATTTCTTAAATTGACATTTAAGTTAATAGGAAGGAGTAAGACATGAACTTTTAGCATCTGCTACTATGTCTTTCTAAAAATAAATTTATGAGATTTTTATATTTTCCACCTTGGAGTACAGAATCCTATAGGTATGAGGCTAAGAACATACACATTATGAACCAGACAGAAGACATTCTCCAACATTTAGGTTAGAGTACACCAAGGAAATTACCTTAGGCAACTGCCTCCTGAGGAAAAAATAGCTTGAATCTCTTCAGAATTTTCCTTTTTTCCTCTGCAGGAAAACAATACTATTGATAAAATATTAGACTCTGAGTACTTTTTGAAAAATAAGCAAATAAAAACATTTTTAAAGATCACAAGTATTTCACAAGTATAAATTAGCCGGTCTTCTCCTAAATAAAAATACTTTTATTTAACACAAAAAATAAAACCTACAAATATGTGACTCATAATCATACATATACATCTGTTCTGCATAGTGGATCAGCAAAAATATACCATGCAAATAGAAGCAAATATAAAGCAGGCAACACTAATCTCAGGCATAGTCAATTTTAAAATAAAAATGAGGTGTTTAATGACAAAGCAATGTAACATAAAAATTAATATTAAAAATCAAAACAGACTTCCATAAACCTTTTATAGAAAATTACATGTCATTATATGCAAATTAATCGATGTAGAATATAAGAAAATTGTGCTCTGGGCACACCAGAAGTCAACATAGACAAGGTTGTGAAAAATTTATCAAGTACAGAATGTTTGCTTGTATAAATAATATGATTGAATTATGTTGTATGTATATAAACCAAGATTTGTTTATAGGTACCTGAAAGATAAAATGTTGCATCCTAAAATTAATGGACCTTTTTCAATTCTCATACTATATTATAAATGTATCCTATACTAGACAAAAATGAGCAAGTATTTTGTCTCTGATCAGGGTTTAAAAGATTTATAAACTCATTACTAAAAATGTATTTAAAAAATATTTAGTGTAATATCAGTCTCCTGAAGACTAAAAAGAAATCTGGGGAAAATATCAGCTAATTACAGAATTAATGGTCCTGAAATGAGAAACACATTTTACTTCTGTTATTGCCAACTCTCAGGCTATAAAATGTATCAATCTTCACTTCCATTGTCAATATATATAAGAGAATCTTTGTCCTGAATTCATTGTATTCAATTGGCACCATATATGTGAAACTTTTCTTCATTTTTTTAATCCTTTTTGTGTACATTTGGCTGTAACTTCAGTAAAATATTTTATCAATTTTATTATATTTGTATATTTCAAAATATTAAAAATGATATTATCTTCCATCTTTATAGTCGTCAAATGCCTTCACTTGAGCACAAAAAGATTCTCCAACCCTATTTTCTAGCCTAAATAACAAGACATAAATTATCTACTGTTTTGGGGGAAAAGACAATTATGAAATAGGAAAAGGGAAAGAATTTCTTGACAATAACAATTCAAAAGACGGGCACTTAGGTATTGGATTTAAAGATTTGTATGCATAATAGATTAACACTTTTTCCACTCTACTCTAGGAGAGTAATAAATGAAGGACCACATATCAGGAGCAGAATAGGTTCAAGAGAACACAAAACTCCTCAAAATCAATACAGTCTTTTGCCAGCACCAGAAAACTCCCTGAAACCAGAGGCATTACTCATTGTCATTGTAGATTAAGGTCCAACAATCAACAGCAGCCAGTGTGTTACCTGGTCATTAGCTTTTTTTTTTTTTTTTTTTTGGTGTCATAGTTTGGATAGATAATCCAGGACGATTGCAAGCATCTGAGAATTAAAGGTTAGGATCTATAAACCTAGAGAGATTTCGAGTATTTGGAAAGGCTCCTGCATCTGACCAAGATTGACTAGATGGAATATCGCTAGAAAAAACAGTGAAACACATTTCCCCTATTTTGTATGTTAGTCTCTGTATGTACATCTAATACAAATAAATTTATAATGGACTACTGTGTTTCTTATCTAAAGACATATCATTGAGTTCATTAATGTCATCTGTCTACAGACTAAGGATTTTATAGTAAGATTTCTAATGTTTGGACACTAATGGTAAGTTAATAAAGGTTGGTATTTAATTGAAATCTGAGAATAAGTCTTCACTCTTGGCCAAAGAATTGGTCAGCACTATAAACTAAATTTGTATCTTCCACAAAATTATTATTTTGAAGTCTTAATCCCCGATGTGATGGTATTTGTTAGTGGGGTCTTTAGGAGGTAATTAAGTTTATATGAGATCATGAGGGTTGTATCCCCCGATGGGATTAATGCCCTCATAAGCAATCCCATTACTGGGTATATACCCAAAGGATTATAAATCATTCTACTATAAAGACATATGCACATATATGTTTATTGCAGCACTGTTCACAATAGCAAAGACTTGGAACCAACCCAAATGTCCATCAATGATAGACCAGATAAAGAAATAGTGGCCATATACACCGTGGAATATTATGCAGCCATAATAAAGGATGAGTTCATGTCCTTTGCAGAGACATAGATAAAGCTGGAAATAGTAATTCTCAGCAAACCAACACAGGAACAGAAAGCCAAACCCCACATGCTCTTACTCATAAATAGGAGTTGAACAGTGAGAACACAGGGAGGGGAACAACACACACCAGGGCCTGTCATGGGGTAAGGGTCTAGGGGAGGGATAGCATTAGGAGAAATACCTAATGTAGATGACAGGTTGATGGGTGCAGCAAACCACCATGGTACATGTATACCTATGTAACAAACCTGAATGTTCTACACATGTATCCCAGAACTTAAAGTAGAATTAGAAAAACAAAAACAAGATGAGAGAGGAGGTCTGTTTCTCTATTTCTGTACAAGAATGGACATGTGAGGACATACCCAGGAAGGTGACCCTCACCAAGAACCTGCCTATACTGATGCTCTGATCCCGACTTTCAGGGTCCAGAACTGTGAGAAATAGATTTCTCTTGTTTAAGCCACCCTGTTCATGACATTCAGTTACAGCAGCCCACCTCACCATAGGTATATAAATTACCAGCTGCTGCACCACTAAAGGGATTTACTGCGAAGCTGAAAGTAATTAAAATATAAAGTGCCTAGAATACTGCCTAACACATACTAGTAGGAGTGACTGCTACTATTACCAATTCTAATTAGCTATAAAGTAATATATTTCAAATGCAATCGTGTTATCAACTAATAATGCTATGATTTATAGGAAGGTTATACTGAAGTAAAGAATAAGAAAATAATGGTAGTATACATATGAAAACCCTAAATCATAGCAAAAATAAGAAGAGAAAAGTGAAATAGTTTCCATTCCAGGTAACAGTCTGAGCTATCTGAAACTGAGATTTCTCACAGAATTCCAGCTGGATATTTAGGAGTACACAGAACCATCCTTGGCTCCTATGGACGTTAAGTGTGTTCACTTATCTGTCATTGAAAGACAACTGAGAGTACTGCTCTCACCTTTAGTGAAAAGAGTAATTGGGGAAAAGTCCTCCTTATACAATGCAACACCTTTCAGAAATTTAACTTTAGTCAGTTCAAGGTAAATGTGTGGCATGATAATTTAAGTCTTCATATTCCTTTTTATAAAATTTACTTTCAAACTTTAGCCCCTTTTTTTCTACATATTGGCAAAATCTAAGGATTTCAGGCGCATGGAACCTTTGTTTTTAACTTGGTGATAGTGTTTTACTCCACAAAATATACTAAAAACGAATGCCCTGATATAAACAGCATTTAAAATTCACAAGAAAAAGATGAAAACCTCAGAGTTTTGGCAAGGAATATGAATGTCTAAAACACAAAATAATTACAAATATATTTTCATGATATAAAATTATTTTTTGTAATTGAAAAAATACACATTTTTTAAAAAAGGGTATCATGTTTTTGTCTATCAAATTGGCAAAATCAAAGATTAAATGACACCATTTAATCAGGTTACAAGCATATAAAAACAAGTTCACACAAGGAAAATGAGATATTATTTTGATGGAATAATTTGCAAATTTTAGCAAAAAAGTGTTTGATACTATTTAAATTTTTAGAATATATTTAATAAATATGATTATGAATTTAAAAATATGTAGGTAATGTTATTTGTAATGTTGTATTTATAGAGAGAAAAGTAATAGGAGATTAAATAAATTACTCCAAAAAAGGGCAGATGAAATAATTAATGTTATATCCATAAAGTAGAGTGGTATGAAGACTTAAAAAGAATACATGTCTTAGTCCATTTGGGCTGCTATGACAAAATATCATAAACTGGGTGGCTTATGAATCAACATTTATTTCTCAATGTTCTGGAGGCCAGAAATCTAAGATCAAGCTGCTGGCAGATTCAGTGTCTGGAAAAGCTCCATTTCTTTTTACAAGCTCCTGTCTAACATGGTGGAAGGGGCAAGGGGTCTCTCTCAGGCCTCTTTTATAAGACCACTAATCCTACTCTTGAGGACTCTACCCTAATGACCTAATCTCCTTCCACAGTCTCCACCTTCTAATACCATCATCTTGGGAGTTAAGATTTCAACATATAAATTGAGGGCAGACTAAAATAGTGAATCTGTAGCAATAAAGTATAATTATTTATATTGATATAGGCATATCTAAAATATGTTTTTAAGTGATAAAGAAATTTTTAGTACAAAAGTCCCAGTTACATTCATATAGTAGTTATCATAAGATAATATAACTGGTGGTAGGAGTTTGGGTTATGAATGGCTTTTTCTTTTTTTGTTGGTTTTTTTGAGATGGAGTCTTGCTCTGTCACACAGGCTGCAGTACAATGGCACCATCCCCGCTCACTTCAACCTCTGCCTCCGGGGTTCTCGCCATTCTCCTGCCTCAGCCTCCTGAGTAGCTGGGACTACAGGTGTATGCCACCATGCCTGGCTAATTTTTATATTTTTAGTAGAGACAGGGTTTCACCATGTTGGTCAGGCTGGTCTCGAACTCCTGACCTTGTGATCTGCCCACCTTGGACTCCCAAAGTGCTGGGATTACAGGTGTGACATATATTTTTCTTCATTTTTAAAATAATTATTGATAGAGTTTGGCTGTGTCCTCACTAAAATTTCACCTTGAATTGTAATCCCCATAATCCTCACATGTCATGGAAGGGACTTGGTTGGGGGTAACTGAACCATGGGGGTGGTTTTCCCCATGCTGATCTTGCGCTAGTGAGTGAGTTCTCATGAGAACTGATGATTTTGTAAGCATCTGGCATTTCCCCTGCTTGCACTCATTCTCTTTTCTGCCGCCCCTTGAAGAAGTGACTTCTGCCATGATCGTAAGTTTCCTGAGGCCTCCCCAGCTATGTGGAACTGTGAGTCAATTAAACCTCTTTTCTTTATAAATTACCCAGTCTCAGGTGTTTCCTCATAGCAGCATGAGAACAAAATAATACAGTTAGCAGAACATGTATTATAACACTTTGTAAATTAATGATCCTATTAGTTTTAACAGATAAATCATGAGATATTCAATACTCTATAAATCTGAAAGCAATATCTAGACGAAACACTGTATCATGCATCAGGGCACTTGACCAAGTGTTCTAATCTTAGAAATGTATCATTGGCAATATAATAAAGATACTGTAGAAATTATTTTTGACACCAAAAAAATACACTTTTAGTTTTAAATAATAGCACGAAAAATTAGACAAAACACAAGTAATTCTAAAAATCTGATTTTGATATATTAATTTTCTCACTTCCAAACACTGTATTTAAGTTTTAAATACCTGATTGATTAAATGAGATGCTTAATCAAGAAATTGAAGATGGCCGGGTGCGGTGGCTCACGCCTGTAATGCCAGTACTTTGGGAGGCTGAGATGGGAGGATCACAAGGTCAGGAGATCTAGACCATCCTGGCTAACACGGTGAAACGCCGTCTCTACTAAAAATTACAAAAAATTAGCCGGGTGCGGTGGCGGGCACTTGTAGTTCCAACTACACGGGAGGCTGAGGTAGGACAATGGCGTGAACCCGGGAGGCGGAGCTTGCAGTGAGCCAAGATGGCGCCACTGCACGCCAGCCTGGGCGACAGAGCAAGACTCTGTCTCAAAAAAAAAAAAAAAGAAAGAAAGAAAAGAAAAAAAGAACTTGAAGATTGCTTCCAACTCATTATATAATTTTTTAAGCCTTCAATTTTCTTATCTTGAAACTTTTCTACTATATTTTACACTTTTTTCAACAGGTAAAAATGTGTAAGAAATTACAACCTCACAATTAAATTTGAATCTAAATAATATTGCAAAGCTCTGATTCTCAATATCCCTGTAAGAAAATGCTGCTGAAAAACCTTACTGAGGGCATAACTAAAGGATAGTTTCAGATATTTTAATAACAACTGAGCATGGAATGCTATCTTTTTCATGGAAGATAATTGTGTTAGAAAAATCAGGGCAAATTGTTGATAATAATTGAAGACATTAAGAAAGTTCTTACATGTGTAATGTTAGACAATGTGAACCAGTTCAAGAGAATGTTAGCTTTATGGATTTCTCTGCATCTTTCACAAAAATAACCATTTTAAAAATGATCTTATTGAATCTAATTTTTTATTCCTAGTTTTGCTTAAAGCTGTATTTATAGATAATCACCTCAAATATTTAAGCATCTATACATAAAATAGTTTATTAAATTGAGTATCAGAGGGTTCTAAGAGACACAATTTAGGAATTATATGTAAACTAAATTCAGACAGAGAGAGAGAGGAAAGTTTTAAATGATAAGATATCTTAAGTTGGTCTCATATAGAACTTCAGTTCCCCACTCCTCTTTAAAGGAGTGGAAAACTCAAATAATAAATATAGCATTGCATTTCTTAAGTAACTACACACACACATGTAAAGATATCACTATCAAAAAACAACATTTCTGTCACCTGAGGGAGTTTCGAGTTTTCTATGTCTCTTCCTAGTCTCTTTCCCCAAACCTCTACCAACCATAGTTAATTTTGTATATCTGAAGATTTTATATAAGTGAAATTATACAGTAAGTGTAAAGTTTTTGAGATCTATTCTTGATGTACTCTATCTGTAATTTGTTGCTTTTACTTGGACATATATGTATAGATATATATATATATATATCTATATATATATGGGTGTCTCTCTATATGTGTGTATGTGTGTAAGTAAAAACTTTAGAAATTTTAGAAATAAAGCTTTTAGAAATAGAGCTACTATGAACATTCTTGAACCAGGTAGTCTTTCTTTGTTCATATGCTTTCTTTTCTCTTAGGAAAGTATTAAGGAGTGGAATTGCTGAGTCATAGCAAAAAAATGTATATTTAACATTTTAAGTAAATTCTAAATAATTTTTAAAGTGATTGTGTCATTTCACACTCCCCTAATCAGTATATGAGAGTTTTCACTTAATTTCCAGCATTTAATATTGCCAGTCTCCCATTTTAATTGTCTTCTTTTGATGCTTCTTTTTGTCTCTATTTTCTAATTAATGAAAAACACTGGGATCACGTCAAGAGATATAAAAAATAATTATGCCTTTCCAAGGATTAACCTTTGTGAAATTTCAGTGTATCTTGTTTTCTGGCTGTAAATCAATATGTCTGCTACACGAGAGTCAGAACATCACTGCAAAATGAAAAACATGCACCAGGAGAGAAGAGAGAAGACACTGCTAAGGGACACTCGAGTTACTCAAGATCGAATAAGTACAAAATTATGCAGTCAGGAGAACTAGTATAAAAAGGAATCAGGTCTGTGTCAGAGTAAAAATTGCATCTAGCAAATTTAAACAAGGAAAAATCAGTAATTCAAGGCCAATGAAATAGAAGAGATAGGTCAGATCTATGCCTGAGCACAACTTCAGTGAAAAAAGGTCTGAAGAGTTTTTAAAAGCCTGAGTAGGGGATCATAGGCCACGTGTGTTTGCTAATTTGCTTCACGCAAAGGTAAAGTAGGCTTTCTCTTATCTTAATGACAGGAGGTAGTTTTACACCTTTTCCAGGGGAAGTTAGTCTCCTCACTTCCCATGGAAACAGAGATAGGGGCATTATCTTCCTCGATGTTCCTGTTTCAAAGAGATGGCTCCCGGGTTCTTGAGAAAAACATTCTTGGATTGTAAAACTGGCAAGATGCTTTTTAAAAAACGTACATTTCAGAGGGACAGAGAAAGAATGTACAATTACAAGTTTTCTAATATAAATGCTCTAAGACAAGGGAGATCAGGATTCTAGTCAGCAAGAATCCTATCTAAAATTTAGAGAAGTTGCAAGCAACTTTAAGGCTGTCTTGGTCAGCCTTATATAAAAACAAAAGTGAAAAGTGAAACAAATTCATAATGGTAATCGGACCAAGTCTCCTGGAGGCCTTTTATC
>NW_012115032.1:3802518-3849736 GCF_000951035.1 Colobus angolensis palliatus | reverse complement strand
ATTTTATTTTAGGATGGTAAAAACAGGAAGGCAAATAAAAGGAATAAGTCAAGGGAAACCCATAAAGTGAAGCTTTCATTCTATTTGAAACTAGGAAATGAGTTTTCTTTTGTTCAAGGTGCTTTCTTCAAAGGCCAGGATTCTAAGACAGGGATTGTGTAGTCTAAATCATAGTCTTAACAGAGTTAGGTTTGTGGAAAACATTTATATAATATCCTAGAAGATTTTTAATATTTCACGTTCTTGGGCCTCCAGACTTGTTGAATCAATAGGTGGGGTAAGAAAATTATATTCTTAGTAGTGCCAAATTTATAACAGGTGAGAACTCATGTTCTAAACTTTGTAGATTGGGGAACTATTGTAAGAACAGAAATTTAAGAGATTTGCATGGGGTTTTATGATTATTATATAGGTCTAAAAAAAGCAACTAAGAAAAATATAAATACTAACCCTTGAAAGTTGTTAATTAAAATTAAGAAGTAAAGCTAATGGGATCTTTTAGTTAAAAGCAATTATTTCCCTCAAATACACTTATTTGAAGCAAAACAATTACAATAAGTATAAGAAGAAATGTCTTTGAAAAGTGCACTAACTTTGGTGGGATTGTTTTAACAGCTCAGTGCTTATAATTTTCTTGGCTGTGGTACAATTGAAGTTTTCGATTATTTGTTTCTAATCATAGAATTTTTTGATTTTATAATGTAGAGTACTCTACATAAACATATTTAATATGGATGTCAAGATTCCATCATTATTGGTTGGCAAGAGCTTTAAGTATGCATTTAAATGTTCTTTTACATTAGGCTTAGTAATTTTCATCATTTCATTGTTTCTTTTATTTCCCTAAATGATTCCCTGTGATTTTGTTATACAATGATTAGTTTATAAATCATTTCTAAGAAGCAACAATAATTGATAAAAGTTAGGAATCCATAGCTTCTTTTTCATGTGATCATGATTTTGGCAATGTTTTCCAAATTCTTTTTTGTTATTAGTTGCTCATGTGTTATCTACTTTTGGAATCTTGAGCACATTAGGCTTTTAGACTTAAAAAAAAGTCAAAGAATTTATTTTTGTCAACATAAAAGCTTTTGGTTCAATTTACTCATTTTGCATAATTCCATTGAAAAGCTGTTCTCCTATTCTGTCAATCTCCATCACTTTTGTTTAAAGCATCTGGTATAACAGCTGTCTCAGTCTGTCTTTTGCTTTTTCCTTCCTTCCTTTTCCTTCGTATTCCTTCCATTTCTATCATATTCCTCACTTGTCATGTCTCAATATCTTTATCTTGTATCCTAAAATGACTCTTTTAAAAACACTCCCAAGTACTATTCCTACTGGAATTAGACTAGTGTTTTTTCTTCCAGAAATTGTCAAGATTCGATTACCAGCATGTGTATATATATGTAATATAGTTATGTGTAAGTATATGTAATAAAATATAAAATCAAGGGCAAGTTAATCAATTATTGGCACCCAAGGTTTTAGAAAGGTGTCATGGAATTTTGACTGTGTTACTAGGAATTTTGAAATACCAACTTCTTTATCATCCTCAACTCTCTATTTTGTAATATAATATTCAAAATATTATGAGGGATTTTTTGAGTTGGATATAATGCATATTCCTTCTGTACCAAGGACTTTGAGGACTATTGGGACTATTAGAAATGTATGTAATTGAAATTTTGCTTTTCTACACATACAGCTTATGTTTATAAAGTTAAGTTAACTTAAACGTAGTGTATTCTAGAGATAAATGCTTTGGAATCTTCTGTAATTTTTTTTTTAATCAATTAGGTCATTCTTATTGGACCATGCCATCTCTTGCCTCCAGTCAACAAATATATATTCAGGTAGTTGCCAGTGGCGGAAATATAAAGGCTAAATTGGTGCCTTTACTACTGAAGAGATTTGATCTCTTTCTATTGCTCCTCTTGATCTTGCTAGGTAAATAATTTGTACAAAAACTGGGTCTTGTTGCTTTTGTCAATGGTTAAATATTTGTATTTTAAATAATATACCAGCTGTATAAAATAGAATAGGAAAAATATAGCCACATTTTTTATACACAGTGATATCAAATGATATGACTGTTGCAGCGTGTGCTGTGAGCCCATGTCTTGTGTATACGAACAGAGGAATACTTTCTTTCTGACACAGTAGGACTGATATTTATCAGTTCTCCTAATTATCTGTAGAAAATATTTCAGGCAGAATATACCAAGTTACACATTTCACATGAACATGTGTAATTGAAGGTATGCAGGGCTTACAACATACAACAGATGTAGTTTGTCATAAATTCTAGAATGCAGAAAATCAGCTGAAAACATGTTAAAGCTTCAATAAATGCATATCCTTAACAAAATCACTGCCTACAAGTGTGGCAAATAATAGCAGCTGGCTTTTCAAAAGGCAGGAACCAGGCAGCAGGGCTCTTGAGCACAAAAGCAGACAGCCCACAGGTAGCTTCATTTTATTAGGTTAATAGACAAAATTGTTTTTAATTAAATTAATTAAAGATGGGTTGGTTTCCCCCAAAGGTGTGCCTGTAAAAGGGCTGAATATGCTGCTGAAGGCAGTTAATTGAACTCATGCTCATGTTTAGATAAGTTAAATTCCTATTTTCAATAGCTGAGTTTGGAAAGAAAATATAAATCTGGGAACATTTGTTGCACTTTCTTTTTTTTTCTTTTCTCTTGACAGCTCATTTCAGTCCATTGTAGCATGAGTACATGCCCTAGATAAAGCTGAAATGTATGTAACAACACATATGAATATATTACATATATAAACTGAAGTAGGTTCATGGCTTTTGCAGATTTGATGTGTATGATTTGGGGTATCCATGAACAGTCCTGAAGGACCACTATGTAACTTTACATTTGTGATACCATCCAGATGACCACTTAAACCAGTCACCTAGTTGATGTATAGAGGTAGATAAATCATCCAGAATGCATGTGAAGGCAGTGTGTGATATGCAATAAACAAAATTCTGAGCAAAAGTCGGTGTCTACTCTGCTTTAAAGATTTTGCAGCCTAGAAGAAATCATCCTCATTTTATCTCTACCATCATCTTGTGTGCATTACTATTAGGTACAAAATGCTTTTAAAAGAAAGCTCCTTCTTAGTTGTGATGGAAATTAGGATTCACACACACAAAAAGTGTATTTGAAAGTCTTGAAATATCTTATTAACCATTAGTGCTGTGCACTGTTACTATTGTTATATTCAATTATCAGTTTATTAGAGTAGTTTACAAATACTTCACTATAAAGCCCAGAGGATCAGGTCAAAGCGAGGAAGCCAGTGATTGGAGGATAGAGTGAGGGAAAGGTTGGGGAAAATATTACAGTAAAAATAATTCATGATCTGGAAGAATTCCATAGGATATCCAAATTTCTATGGTGGTGCTTTACTCTGTGTCCAAATGTCCAAGCTGTCATACCTATATTGGCTTGTATGGCTTATATTATACATATATATGTGTGTGTCTATGTGTGTGAGTTCATAATATATTTAAACATAAATATATGTATATAAAATATAAGTGTATATAAAATATCTACATTTTAAAATACTATAAATATATATTGCATGTTTATAAATACATATATACATATATGTGTGTGTGTGTGTGTGTGTATATATATATATAGAGAGAGAGAGAGGCTGAATTTCAAAATGTCTATCATGACATTACATGATATGCCATGATAAACCAGTACTTTGGAGCTACTCAGAAAGGCAAATTAGGGCTTCTAATTTGCCTTCTCATAGTATTACCTGGGTTCTGCCAAACAGATAGTGAACAATTGGCTTAAAAATCTCCGAAATGAGATTGCAGATTCACCTTTTCCAACTTCTCCATATTGTGAGTGGCATATTGTGACCACTCATGTTTAATGTAATCCATTATCTTTATTATGACCCATTGTCCCTGTATCTCCTTCACATCCAGCCATTGGCGATACTACCATAAACATAGTTGTGGCTTGCATGCACTTTATTTAATTCTGATGTTCTATTCTGAATCGTACAATATTCTGATACCAGGAAAACTCTTTTTTCCTACTTTCTCTAATATGCTACCCCTACAAGACAATGACTAAGAGTGATATAATTTAGAAGATGTACCTTTTTTATAATTGAAAAAGAGTTGAAGTGCTTTCCTAAAATTAGGTTATAACTTGATATTTAATTTTTCATTTAGAAAGATTTTCCAAGAGGAAATTAAGAATTATTGTAACCATGTGTGATTTTAAAATACATTCTTTCATCATGTCTTTTTTCCAAGAAGATGATAGAAATGTTGTCAACTGTACACTTTAGAAGAAATGAAAAGCAGAAAACAAACCTTAAGACTGTATTCAAATTCACTCAATTTATTTAAGAAATATTTGTTTAGCACTGATCATGTGCTAGGAAAATCATTACCAAAAAACATCTTTCTTGAGGTGCTTTGAGTCTAGTGAAGGAGACAATCAATGAACAATAAACAAAAAAAATTAGTAAATTGTATATTATATCTCTAGCAGTGCTTTGGGAAAAAATGCATTTATGATGTAGGAACTTCTGGAGGGCTGATATTAGGTAAGTGAGTTTGTCACACCGAATGGAGTGATTATACAGTGGTTATGGTTGAACCCGTAGAGATTCAAAAGATATTTTATTAGATTGTAATTTCAATTTCAAATACTGCATATTTGTACTTAAAAAATAACAAAGAAAAAGTAGAACATGTAAAGCTGCTCTCTACTCCAACATCAATGAAGCCATTGTTCATTCCTTAGATTTTACTATACTTTTTTTAGGTTTCACCTAGACTTGGAGGGGCCTTCTAAATGATGTTTTGTACTATCTTTCTATATGTATCAACCTACCCCCCCATCTATGTTAAATCTGCAGAAATTTCAAATACAACTTCCCTGTATAAATGGAGTCCATTCAGCACTCCACAGTGGACAATCCTTTTTAACTGAGACATGAATGATCAGCCAATGTAGCCATTTGTCTACAGAGAAAAATCTGCTGATCTAAAAAGCATTTCCTAAATAAAGATTTAAAAGCCTAAAATAAAATTCTTCAAACCAGGAAAAAATATAACAGCTCATGTCCTATTTTAAAGTATCTTTTTCCCGACCCCCTGAAAGACAGATAATGCTAATTTATTATTTTTCTTCTTGAAATCATCTTCCTATACATACAGTCAACTTTAGGCACTAGATTGTCTTATAAATATTAATTTATAGTTAATTAGTCATTTTATTTGAAAGAATGCTGCAAATGTCTGGTCTGTCAAAGCATGCATACTAATTATAAGTAAATGCACCTTCACAGTGTTCATAAAGAAATGATAGTTTAATCTTAGTACTGTCAGTTCTTATTGGAATGGATGATTCCTGACAGCTCTGTGTCAAAACGAGTTGTCAGAGGGGATTACTTCAAAGACTCAGGTTCTTAATTGACAAAACAATAAGACAGAAAGACAATCCACAGTTCAATGCATAGCCGCATTTATATGGAGTTTCCAACACTTCATTCTACACAATTAGTAACTTTATATTTGAATAGAAGAAATCTTAAATTATAGAACAGGATTTGGATCAAACTTAGCAATCCCTAAGGGCACATATTAATGTGACCTTACTTACATTTGATTTGTTTTAATTACCATGCAGCATGGTGTGAAGCTACACTTTACTACTCCCAATATTTTTTATTTTATTCCAGCTCTTCTTGTACTTCCATAGTATTGTAAAACACTTAGAAAAATATCTGGTAGATAAAAGTGGCTCTCTGCTCTATTTCAAATCTTAACCATATACCATTAGGCACAGCATGGATGGATATCTCCGTCCTTTCAATTATTAACAGATTTCTGTAAGGTACTAGGTAGAGCTTTGAAAGAAAACCAAAAAATATTTTTAGCTTTCAAACTAATGATGTCTTTTTTTCTTATTTATACTTCAAGTTCTGGGATACTTGTGCAGAATGTACAGGTTTGTTACATGGGTATACATGTGCCATGGTGGTTTGCTGAACCCATCAACCCATCATTTACATTAGGTATTTCCCCTAATATTGTCCATCACCTAGCCCCACACCCCCCGTCAGGTCCTGGTATGTGATATTTCCCTCCCTGTGTCCATGTGTTCTCATCATTCAACTCCCACTTATGAGTGAGAACATGCAGTGTTTGGTTTTCTGTTCGTGTGTTAGTTTGCTGAGAATGATGGTTTCCAGCTTCATCCATGTCCCCGCAAAGGACATGAACTCATCCTTTTTTATGACTGCATAGTATTCCATGGTGTATATGTGCCACATTTTCTTTATCCAGTCTATCATTGATGTGCTCTTTTAAACTTCTAATCCTAACACTAGAATGTGTTAGCACAGCAGTAATTCTTTATATGTATGTGCATTCACTCCACACAGTTACATTACAAGGAAGGTGTTATTACTATCTTTAATATTTAGATGATAAAATTGCTGCTTAGAAAGGTTTAATTAATTGTCCTAAATCACTCAATATAAAAGTGAAAACTACAGGTTTGCATATAAATCAGCTTGCGATGAAGGCCCACAGTTTTAATCAGGGTGCAATATTAGTTTATAATGTTAATGTACATATTTTTCTTTTTAAAGAATTTCTGACTTTCTATTCAAAGAAATTCTGGAAACTATTCAAATGAGAAGTAAGCTTTTTATGTGAAATACAAAATAAGTAAGGATGTTTGGAAATTTTGTAAAATACATTGATAACTACATGCACAACTGAAATTTGAAACTCACTCTTTTCTCCTCATCATGCGCCTTCCTCCTATTCTATCTCTCAGTCCTGTAATCTCCCTCAGTGTACTCCAGTGGCACAGGTCTCTTGATGTGTCCTGGAAAACACCAGACATAACTTCTCACTGTTGATGTTGACCTTGATCACTTGGCTGAGGTAGTGTTTGTATGGTGTGTACAAAATCAAATTTATCTTGGAAACTTAGAGAATTCATGTGAGAAATGCCCATCGGCAAATTAAAAGGAATGTTCATTGGAACTATAGGAGTTGGAGAGGGAGGAGTTTGTTTTTTTTTTTTTTTTAGTGGGCATCTCGCCCAGGCTGGAGTGCAGTGGCAGGATCTTGACTCACTGTAAGCCCCGCCTCTCAAGTTCACGTCATTCTCCTGCCTCAGTCTCCCGAGTAGCTGGGACTACAGGTGCCTGCCACCACACCCGGCTAATTTTTTGTATTTTTAGTAGAGACGGGATTTCACCTTGTTAGCCAGGATGGTCTCGATCTCCTGACCACGTGATCCATCCGCCTTGGCCTCCCAAAGTGCTGGGATTACAGGCGTGAGCCACCACGCCCGGCCAGAGGGAGGAAAGTTTATAATTTAAATTTTGGAACTATCGCTTCAAATGAAGTTAACAGGGGCTTTCGCTAGTTTATTTAAGACTTCTATGAGATGTTAACATGTCAATAAACATTGTGAATTTTCAGGAAAAATACATAATATATTATTTTCTCCACATTTATTTGGCCAAAAAGAAAAATAAATATATTTTGTATATGCTACTTATTAATGTCTAAAACTAGTCAATCAAGCTTTCTCATTTTACACATGAAGAAACTGGTATTAAATGCTAATTAATTCATTCAGCCAGGTGCGGTAGCTCACACTTGTAATCCAAGCACTTTGGGAGGCCAAGGTGGGTGGATCACCTGAGGTCAAGAGTTCGAGACCAGCCTGATAAACATAGTGAAACCCCATCTCTACTAAAAATACAAAAACTTAACTGGGCATGGTGGTGGGTGCCTGTAATCCAAACTACTTGGGAGACTGAGGCAGGAGGATAGCTTGAACCCGGGAAGTGGAGGTTGCAGTGAGCCAAGATCACACCATTGCACTCCAATCTGGGCAAAAAGAGTGAAACTTCATCTCAAAACAAAAACAAACAAAAGAGCTGATTAATTTATTCACTAACTGTGTGCTGAACACCTCTTGTTGGGCAGCAGTGATACTTTACTCCCTTAAAAACGTGGTAAACCAGACAGGGTTGCTTCTAACTACACAGCTACGGATGGCTCATTAGACCATGACACCTCAAATAGATGGGAATTTGGAAGCATAACACAAGTTAAATAGTATTGCTTAACTTTTAACTTACCTAGCCCTAAAATAAAATTTTGCATTGAAAAGTGTTTATTTGTCCTACGGCTGAGAATAGACACACACTTAGAAACAATTACTCATTGGAACTGGTTTTATTATAAACAAAATATTTATAATAAAGCATCCAAAATAAAATTTTAAAGCATTTGTAGAAAATAAATTACTTTCCCTTTTCACTTTTCTTCCTCTGGAATATGTATTTTAGTCATCAAGGTAAAATAAAATAAAGCAAAATATATAACATAAAACAGAATTAGGACACTTCCCAAGTTGTACCTAAATAAGCGAGTGAATTGGCATACTTCTATTTGTGTGATGTAGCAGACAATTACATTATTACACTTCGTAGAATAAACCTACTTAACAAATCATGCACATTGTCCCCCTATTCCTATTCAGAGGATCACACTGTTTGACCATATTTTTTGATAAGTATTTCCATTTGCAGACTGAGAAATCAGAATTGTATTTCTGTTCATTTTGCTCCTCTCCCTAATGCTATTTAGATTAATAAGATAAATACCATTCTAAATCATTTGCACTTGGCCAAGGTAACGTAAGTGGAATGAAAATTTATTCTTTCCATCCAATACAGTTCTCATTGCAAGGAGAAAAAAAAGGGTAAATGTGGAAAACAGGGAAAAAATGAACATCTTAAAGTAATATTCTGATTCATATCATTTTCATATTCACTTTAATCCTAAAAAATACTATTTATATTATCTAAACATCCTAAACCCTAAATCTTGTTTTACAAATGTTCTGAATTCCTTCTTCATTTATACAAATGTCACTTACAGACTAATTTTACTTTTGAACCTAAAGTCTTTACAGTTTTTTCACTTGACTTGGCCACGCAATATTTTTATTTTTAGGTTTTATTTATGCAAGGGTTTTTTTCAAGATTTGGTCTTAGTCTTGACAACTAATGTATGTTATTTTCAATGTAGTAGGATTGTTCTGAACTTGTCATTTACCACTTCCACTCATCTCAGTTAGGTTGCCAAAGAGAACAAATGAAAGTTATAAAAAGTATTAATTATTTATATGTTATCAAGTTGTGAGTGAAACTGAACCGATCGAAATACAATAAGTCTAGTATAAGCATTTTGGAGCTGGAAAGCACTGAGTTGACAACTGGGTCTACTACTCATTAACTGTGCCTTGACAAGTTAATCCTTAACTTCAGTTCAAAATCTATAATATAAGGATGAATAGGTTTTGCAGCAATAAAGTTAAAATGTATGAAAACTTGGTGGGATAATATATCAGAGTTTTAATTTGTGTGCTTTCCTCATCCCATTTTCTGTAAATTTTACTACGTACCTCTTCTCTTTTTCTACTCCTCATAGTTGGATTTGAGCCTTCCATTACAAGGCAAGCACAAGGGCTGTGAATATTGCACTGATCAAAAAGATTCATGTTCATGTTTTTAAAAAGAGTCTTCAGGCAGTTGAAACTAGATTAATATTTATTTAAGGAAGTAATAGGAAAGAAGGAGAAAGAACACCAGGGCCTTGGAAATTCAAGTTCTCAAAAACTGGAGAAGAAAAACTGAGTTATTCATCTTTAGTGAGAGAAGTCGGTAGAAGGCTAAATGTAGGCGGTTAGGTCCAAGTATCAGGAATCCTGTGGAAACTAATTCAGGGCTAATATGCACATTTTGTTACCATCCTTTGACCACAGCCAATCAACTGCCTACTGATTGATCATCTTGGATTAATAAATGCCTCATTGTGTTTAGAGATTTTTAGGGCAATAATTCAAAGCTTGTAGAAGAGAAGTTGAAAGAACTTGGACTTATTTTTAAATAACAGTATGAAAAGGGAAAGTTTAACTCCAAAACATAGGAACAAAGCAGAGTTCCTTTGAATTTTCTTCCAATCTATGCTGCAGTATAATGGATATTTGCTTCTCAAAAGATTTGGAATCAAGGACCAGTTTTCTTTTACCAATATGTTATGAACTAATAACTTTGTAAAATACAGTGGAATATGCCCTTATGGCTAGAAGTAAAAGTTGTGGTTGGTAGGTTTTAAAATATCAAGATACATATTGCCCAAGTGTGGTATTCTATATATATATATATTAAAAATTATGTGTTTATATGAAACTAATAACAAATATTTGATAATCAACCTCTTAACAGAAATAAATTAAACTAGGAAAACAAGTATTATTTTATTCACAGCATTCTGTTATAGTTAATTACAAAGTAATACATTCTAAAGAAACTTTTTTATATGTAGGTATACTTCAAAGATATTGTGGATTTATTTTCAAACTACTGCAAAAAGCAAATATAATAAAGCAAGTCACATGAATTTTTTGGTTTCTCAGTGCATACAAAATAAGTTATGTTTACATTATACTGGAATCTATTAAATGTACAATACAATTTTGTCTAAAAACAATTTATATACCTTAATTAAATAAACTTTATTGCTAAAAAGTGCTAACAAGCATTGGAGACTTCAGTAAGTTGTAGTGTTTTGGTGGGTGGAGAGTCTTGGGTCAATGTTGATGGCTGCTAACTGATCAAGGTTGTGGTTGCTGAATGGGATGAATGGGGAGATGTTTAAAAATAACACAACAATAATGCCTGCCACATGAATTAACTTTCACAAAAAAAATTTCTGTATAGCAGATGGTGCTGTTTGGTAGAATTTTACTCACGTAAACGTTTTTTCAAAACTGGAGCCAGTCCTCTCGGTCCTTGCCACTGCTTTGTCAACTAAGTTTATAAAATATTTTCAAATATTTGTTGTCATTTCAATGATGTTCATAGAATCTCCACTAGGAGCAGATTCCATTTCAAGAAACCACTTTCTTTGCTCATTCAAAAGAAGCAACACTTCATCCATTCTAGTGTCATCATGAGATTGCAGCAATTCAGTCACATCATCAGATTCCAATTCTAATTCTACTTTTCTTGCTATTTCCACCAAATCTGCAGTTACTTTCTCCACTAATGTTTTGACCACTCAAAGTCATTGATCAGGGTTGAAATCAACTTCTTCCAAACTCTTGTCAATGTTTGTTTTTTGGCATTCTTTCATGAATCATGAATGTGCTGAATGAAAACTAGGATAGTGAATAATTTCCAAAATGTTTTCGATTTACTTTGCTTACATCCATCAGAGGAATCACTATCTGTGGTAGCTAAAGCCTTTTGAAATGTATTTCTTAAGTATTAAGACTTGAAAGTGAAATGATGCCTTGACCCATGGGTTGCAGAATATATGTGGTATTTATCAAGCATGAAAACAACATTACATTTTTTGTACATCTGCATCAGGGCTCTTGTGTGGATAAGTGCATTGTCAATGGGCAGTAATATTTTGAAAGGAATCTTTTTTTTTTTTTTTCTGAGCAATAGGACTCAACAATGGACTTAAAATATTCAGTAAACCATACTGTAAACAAATGTGCTGTCATCTGTTTGTCAATTTACAGTGTCGACTATATTACTATATTGTTCTTTTATACAGATAAAGTAGAATTAGCATAATCCTTAAGTGCTCTGAGATGTTTGGTATGGTAAATGAGCATTGGCTTCAAATTCAAGTCACCATCTGCATTAACCCTAACAAGAGTGTCAGCCTGTCCTTTTAAGTTTTCAGTGGGGCATTGATTTCTCCTCCTTTCTAGCTATTAAAGGCCTAGATGGTATCTTTTTCTAATAGAAGGCTGTTCTATCTACACTGAAAATTATTTGTTTAGTCTAGCCACCTCTATCAATTAATTATCTTAGATAGATTTTCTGTATAACCTACTGTAGCTTACATCATCACTTGCTGCTTCACGTTGACATTTGGTGTTATGGAGATTGTAAGTCAACTTCATGAATCAACCTCTGCCAGCTTCCAACTTCTCTTCTGCAGCTTTTTCACCTATCTCAGTTTTTATAGAATAGAAAAGTGTTATGGCCTTGCTCTGGTTTGGGCATTGGATAAAGAGAATATTGTGGCTTGTTTGAGACCTGAATGAGGTGAGGAAGAAAGAGTGGGGAATGGCTGGCCAGTGGAACAGTCAGAACACACCTAATATTTATCAATTGAGTTTGTCATCTTATATGGACTCAGTTCTTGGTGTCCCAAAACAATTAGTATAGTAACATCAAATATCACTGATTACAGATAACCATTACAGACATAGTAATAACTAAACTATAACAGACATAATAATGAAAAGTTTGAAATATTTTAAGAATTACAAAAATGTGACAGAGACATGAAAGGAGCCCATGCTATTGGAAAAAATGGTATCAAAAAACCTACTTGATGTAAGGTTGTCACAAAATTTTAATTTGTTAAAAAAAGTATTTATGAAGCACAATAAAATGAGAAATGCCTGTAGTTTCAAAGGAAAATGGAGTATTGTGCATGCACAAGACACTGTATAGATGTTGGAAAGGAATGTTCAGATTTAAAAGGATTATTTGAAAGATACATTAAGTTAAATTTAACCTCATAGAAAGTGGCATAAAATTGGGGAGTTAAATTTTTCTATTGTAATAAGAGTTTTGACTGATTTCTTATTACTGAAAATTATGTGCATTTTAGAAATAAAAATTGTTCCAATATAGACTTCTGGAAAAATAGCTTTGAAATAGAAGAGTTAAGTTTTCCTTCTAGTTGTATTAAGCAGCTGTGTAGGTACTCGGAGTATTTGTCAAATCTTGCCATTAGTAAGAGATTGAATATCACAGTGATCTAATGACATTTTCTCAGTTTAGATCATTTTGTCAGTACACATTTTTAGTTTACTTCAAGGTTATTTTTAAAGTAAATAAAAACATTTTGCCAGTGTATTCATCCTCCTATTTTATGTACTTTCCTTGAAAAAATAATTTGGTGTTATTTGTTCTTTATTAAATCACAGTTGCCTTGCTGAACTGTAAATGAGCTTATAACAATTCAAGATTGGTGAAGCATACTTGAATTAAAAGATGTCTGCCTTTATTGAGGAATGTGCTTGTATATTTGGATCAGTGAAGGTTTAGAAGTATTAGAAAAAGAGCTATTTTAGAAATATAGCTCAGCATTAGGAAGCAACAGAATTGTGCTACCTGGACTTAAACTCTTGAGTGCAAAAGATGCATTCACTAAGCAAAATATGATAGATTGTAGAAACATCAAAATTGTTTTGAGTGCTGAGTCTGACATGCTGAAAAGTTTAGAGATTTTTCAGAATACTTAGTAGTTCATTCTTGAAGATGAGTTAACAAAAGTATAAGGTAAATTATATCATTATTCATCCCTTTTGGAAAACCTGTTGTTCTCACTTTGATACATTCAATGGCAAAATTCTATTTAAGAATGGAAAGCAATATGCTATTAAAATTTAGACTCCTACTGTATGTATTAGTCTATGTTTGACATTCCTTAGCTAAGACGAAGAAGCTAATTGTTAGAGTTAGGGGGAATCTGAGATAGAGATATCCTATTATGTGTTTTATTATCTTTGATTCAGAATCTGGGGTATGTTTTTTTCTTAATGTGACTTAATGTGATTTCTTTTTCCCTTAGGAACTTTCTTCTTTCTAGTGATTGTAAACCTTTGGGATGCTTTTCAATCTTTCTCCCTCCTTCCTCCATTTATCCTTTCCTTCCTTCTTTCTTCCATCTTTTTCTCCTTTTTTTTTTTTTTCTGCTTATCTTTTCCTCCAATACCAAAATAGCATCATCATACTTATTTTTCATTCTTGGTTCTTCCTTTAATCAGAACAACGAAGATGGCTTCTGGGGTATAGCTTATCTTCTGTTCTCTATCTGGGTCCTGGTCACATTTGTGAGAATTCATAGAAGTGTAGAATTATCATTTGTAAATTTTCTCTATGTAAAATTGCAATCAAATGTTTTTAAGTGGCCTAGACTTTTTCTGGATTGAGCATTCAAGCCTTAACTTATTTGATAATATTTCTAAAATCCCTTCACCTTTTCTTTATAAAACATCTTATTTCTGAAGGCCAAACTCATCATTTCTCATTCAGTTCAATGATTATACTCTCAAAGGTTATCCTTCGTACATTTCCACCATTGTTTTGTTGTTGCTGTTGTTGTTATTTGAGTTCTTCATTAGCAATGGTTTACAGTTGGTTACTACTAGAAAAGTTTGTAACGTTATATTAAAGATGAGTTCCCTAAAAATTTTAAATTGTTCAAATTGACTGTATATGAGAACATGTGAAAAACTTTAAAGGCGTCTTTAAATTGTTCATTCCAAGTCTGACACATAAAAGGTACAAATTACATTGCCATCATGAGAGCAAGAATGCTATCAAAGACTGTTGGAGTTGCAAAATAAAATCCCTTGAGGAGGCTTCCACAGATCGAAGGTGGGAAATACATTAAGAGGAATAACTGCAATGGATTGAAACATAGTATGTCAAATTCCATTAGTTTATCAAGACACTAAAATATTGTAGATTAACTCCCATTAGTACTTTTGGAAAATGTCTAGAAATAACTTGCTTGAAAAATGGCAAATGAAAGAAGACAATCAAATATTTATCTTGATTTTTATTTCTAAATCTACCATAGATAACCAAATAATTGTCAAGAAAATGTGTCTTTCTATATAAGCATTGTGGTTAGTAGAAAAAGAAGAAATTATATAAAAATTCCATTTTATAAACTCCTAATACAATTTTTGATTTAGGCAATAATAATAGTCGTCAGTATGACAAAAACAAAGGCAAAAAGCTTATTTGTACCTCTAGATGAAAAAACACAAGCCACCTAAAAGGCATTCTTGCATTAAAAAAAAAGAAAGAAAGAAAAAGATCTAACCTGAATCTAATTATAGTCCTTATATTTCAAAAGTTTAGAAAGAGGAAGGGGTAGGATGGAGGAGGAGGAAGATGAACAGGATGAAGGAAAGGAAAGATGGAAGTAATTGTACATTTTAAAGATATGAATCATTAGTTCAAATAAGTACTTTCATTCGAACTTAGAACTTATTTTTTTATCCTAATATGTTAAATCCTACATCCAAAGCTCCTGTCTCCTACCTGAAAAACTTAGTGACAAAGGCGCTATAGTTTGAAAGTTTGCCTGCCTCCAAAATTCGTATGTTGCAATCGAATCCCCAATATGTTGATATTAAGAAGTGGGGCCAGGCCGGGAGCGGTGGCTCACTCCTGTAATCTTAGCACTTTGGGAAATGTAGGCGGCAGAGCATCTGAGGTCAGGAGTTCGAGACCAGCCTGACCAATATGGAGAAACCCTTTCTCTACTAAAAAATAAAAATACAAAATTAGCCAGGCGTGGTGGCACGTGCCTGTAATCCCATCTACTCGGGAGGCTTGAACCTGGGAGGCGGAGGTTGCAGTGAGCCGAGATCCACCATTGCACTTCAGCCTGAGCAACAAGAGCAGAACTCCGCCTAAAAAAAAAAAAAAAAAAAAAGGGGGGACCTGTGGGAGGTAAGGAGATTATGAGAATAGAGCCCTTCAGAATGGGATTAGTGCCCTTATAAGAAGGGGTCTGAGTGAACTTGTTTTCCCCTTTTTCCTCTTGCCATATGAGGATGCCTGAAGAAAGCACCATTTATGAAGCCGCGGGTCTACCAGACACCAAAGCTGCTGCAAACTTCATGTCCAACTTCTCGATCCCTAGAACTGGGCTACACCCAGCTAAACCATAGGAAAGGGACTGTTCAGAGCCTGAGAGGCTCATTCCACAAGCCAGTGTGTTTGGAAATTGTAATATTGAGTCAAATAAAATTATTTTCAAGACTTAAAGTTTAATGTTGTTTTTCATCTTGGGTTTTAGACTTACTTGAGACCAATTACTCCTTGCTTTCTTCTGATTTCTCATTTTTTGGAATGAAAAAGTTTATTCTCTGCATTCTTCACTATTTTATGTTGGAAGCACATAACTGACTAGATTTCGCAAGCTCACAGCTGGAGAGAAATTTGCCTTAGGATGAATCATACCTTGAGTTTCACCTCTATGTGATTTAATGATATTTAGTTGAGACTGGACTTAGACTTTAAACTTTATGCTTGAAAAGGTTAATAAATTGGGGCTACTAGAATGAAATTAATGTACTTTGCCTGTGAGGACACTGATTTTGAGTGACTGGGGGCAAATGCTACAGTCTGAATTTTGTGTCCCCCCAAAATTAATGTGTGGAAATATAAGCCACAATATGTTGGTATTAAGTGACAGGGGCTTTAGAAAGAGACTAGGTGTTGAGACTGATATTCTCATGAATGTGATTAGTTCACTTATTTAAAAAAAAGAGATTTAGGGGAGCTTGCCTTTCTACTTGCCCTTCCACCATGTGAGATACAGCAAGAGGGTGCCATTTGTGAAGCAGAGAGCCCTCATCAGATATTGAATCTGCTGGTGACTTAATCTTGAACTTTCCAGCTTTTAGATGTATGAGCAATAAATGTATGTTGTATATAAATTACTGAGTTTAGGGTATTTTTTAGAGCAATCTGAATGGACTAAGACACAAAGATAACAAAAGGATTGCCCATATGCATTGACTTCTTTATTCTGTTGGCAGGTAATTTCTTTTTTATTTTTGTCATATTTTATTTATGATTATTATTTTACTAATTTTTTTTTTTTGAGACGGAGTCTCGCTCTGTCGCCCGGGCTGGAGTGCAGTGGCCGGATCTCAGCTCACTGCAAGCTCCACCTCCTGGTTTACGCCATTCTCCTGCCTCAGCCTCCCGAGTAGCTGGGACTACAGGCGCCCGCCACCATGCCCAGCTATTTTTTTGTATTTTTTTTTAGTAGAGACGGGGTCTCATCGTGTTAGCCAGGATGGTCTCGATCTCCTGACCTCGTGATCCGCTCGTCTCGGCCTCCCAAAGTGCTGGAATTACAGGCTTGAGCCACCATGCCCGGCCACTAATTATTTAAGATATTTCAAACCTACTAAAATTTTAAGACAGTACACTTCACACATTCATATATTTTAAACATTTTCTACCATCTGAGTTCTTTCTCTTTAGTTCAAATCTTATTGCTGTAATTTCATGTCAATTACTTCTAGTTGAATAACTAAACTGGATGAATATAGAGTTGCGAAAGCAGTATTAAATCAGTTTTCCCTTGCACAGCTTTACAGCAGATGTATTGAGCCCATCTGGCTGATCTGCTTCTCCTGTCTCTTTGCCCTTATCTTAACTAGATCAGACTACTACAACAAAGCACCCTAGACTAGGTGGCTTATAAACAACAGAAATTTATTTTTCATAGTGCTGGAAGCTAAGAAGTCCAGGATCAAGATGCAAGCAGAACAGCTGTCTGGTGGGGCCCAGCTGCCTTGTTGTACATGCCCATTGTCTGAGTGTATCCTCATATGGCAGAGAGCAGAGAGGGAATAAAACAGGCACCCTTACGTCTTGGATAAGGGCACTAATCCCATTCATGAGGCCTTTGCCTCACGACCTCAGTACCTTCCAAAGGCTGCACCTCTTAATACCATCATACTAGGAGTTAGATTTCAACATACGAATTTTGGAGGAATGCAAATATTCAGACTGTAGCAGGCTTGTTGTGATTTAAGGGAGTGCTACTTAACCCTAATATGTACAACTCGGGAAACTGTAAAAGTGAGGATTCTGACTTAGTAGATTTGAGGTGGGGTTTCAGTTTCTGCATGTCTAACAAGGTTCTAGGAGATGTTGCTGCTCTTTGTCCCTGAATCACACTTTGTGCAGCAAGAGTTTAAGATTTTCTGCGATAAGGGATTTTGTTTTCAGAAGAGTAATATACTAGATTTCCCCCTCTTTATCAATTTTCTTGTGTCTGGGTAGGTAATTAAAAGGATAGCAGTACCAAAATTGAGGTAGATGTTTTTCCTGGGTTTTGTTGTCTGACTTTTTTCTTATCCTCTTTACTAATGCTTTCTCTAAGCTGTCATTGGTAAGACGGTCCTCTGCAAAGTGTTCATCTTCATTCCTAGTGCAGGTTCTGTCTCATTGGTCTACCTCCTGTACCTTAGTCATGGCTGTCAGTGTGTTCAGCTCAGGGAAGCTTAATATATTGTGATAGAGAGTAATAGTATTTTCTCATTTAATAAGAAAGAAGCTACTGGGTTGCTTTCAAGGAGAGTTCTTTAACTTCATCTTTTCCTGACTCATTATTTTGGAGGTGGCCTGACTCTCACCATTTTGGAGGTAATTTGTTGTGGGTAATATGTGTTAGAGTTATGATCTGCTGCATATTTTCTGCCTTGAACTTCAACACCACCTGTAACATTTGTGGCCTCTGTATTAATTCCCTTCAACATCATCAAACCTCAAGCCTTTCCACCTCATAAACTACAGATATGCTTCCTGTTTCACCTTCTTTATGACAATCTACTGCACCTAGTATCTTTCTTAGTGTGTTTCAGTTAATTATATCTTAAATATTTCTTACAGTACACATAACTGAAAGATACTGTGGATTTGAGGTCATCAGAAGCTGCCACTTTATCTGCCCCTCACCTCTGCCCAGGGTGCAAAGCTCGTTTTCTGAGATTGAGAGAGATCCAATAATGAGTGGCAACTGGGTTCTTTCTTCACTGCTCAGTCATGGAGATGATGACTAAGACCCACTGTCATGCTTGCAGGTCTTCTTCATGGTGACATTGATTAGGCCAGAGATGGTGGATCCATTCCAGGATTTCTTAGACTCACCCTTTACTTCCAGAACCAGACTCAACTTTTGTTTTTATATCTGCAAAAATTAGAAAATGATACCTCTTTCATAGAAGATGTAGAGAAAATATTTGCAAACCACATAGCAAAAACCAAACATACAAATACTTGCAGGAAAAAAAAAGTAGATTTTAAAAATGTTTATGAAAAACTTTTGCGAATTCAGAAAAATAGGATTGTAACTGTAGATAGGTTATTAATGCCTAATGATCACTTTTCTTCTCTGTAAAATGATTGAAAAGCAGTTCATGTACTGCAGAGGAAAGCTACTATCAGTACTGTTCTTCAGGAATCAGGCTCACTAGATATGTGGAGGTAACTTAATAAAGATACAGAAGATGATGATTTGCATCTCTTGGGAGATTTCATTTGCCTCTTAGAGCCCAAGATTACCAGAAAGGAATCGTGTTTTGACAAATCAATTTCAAATGGACACATTTTAGATCAGCACATAAATGCCTTAAGAAAATACCTTTTTTGTATTTTACATTTGTATAATGTAAAAACATTTGTATAAAAAAATATAATGTTTGATAACACTGTTCCAAATTCAGTTTTCTTTCACACTGTAAAGTTTCACATGTCAAGAAAGATAGTTAAGGAACATTGTTAGGTGAGACACAAATAGTATACCAACCTTGCCCCATGATTTGAACACATTTATCCTTGGAGGCACCCTTCATCCTTCGTATTTTAGCACTGTGTACCTTGTGATATTTAATACTTCCCACATACACCTAGGTGATCTATTCTAATGCAAGTGGACAAAAAGGAGGAAGAGGACTGTAAGGCAGGGAAGTGCCTGTGTAGATGCTGAGAAATTTGTAAGGGTTCTGGTGTTGATATAAGGTCACGATGGTGAATGAGGAGCCAGTCATTTCTAGAGAAGCTTTTAAGATAATGTGTGTTCACCTTTCAATATACAGAGATAGGCTACATAAAACGTCTTATGACATTAAACACACTGGAGCTCACCTGTTAAACAGAGATGCTATTTCTATAGAAACATCTGATGGGTGAAAATATCTCCAGTGATAAGGTCTAAGCTTCTTCAATGGCAAAGTGTATTCTGTAGTAACAGGCTTTGGGAAAGTTCCAGTGTTTATAATAAAAATGAGTTGAAAAGTTTAAAATAAATCAACAATATATAGATCAATTGCTAAAGAAAATTATACCTAGGTAGTACTCAATAATAGAGGTTGTTTTAAATGTTATTAAAATAATATTCCATTAAAGGTCGCAGAATGACATGATCTTTATAAAGTGAATGTTCATGTTGCCATGCCCATGTTTCTAAGAAAATATGACCAAGAAAAAAAAAATTTCTAAAAGTAGCCATAGACAAATACATATGCTACCTTTAGGATAATTTTTTTGTGGTGCTCCTTTTGATAATGAGTGATGCTGTTTAGATTAAAAGCCCCTTCCCTCCTATGGTCTTTGGAACTTTGCCTCTACTATATTAGCTCTCTCATCTAATATTAGGAGAGAGATAGCACTGATGCTCAATCTTACCTGTTAAATAAGTCCACAATAGCTGCTGAAATTCCTCGGGCCAATTTTGAAATTAGTAGCTTAGATTACAGGGTGGTTTCTGCTTCCATTTGTTATCCTTTTGAAATTTAGCTTGCTTCTCTACGTACTGATTCAGCCAAGGTTACTGTGCTATTCGTCTTGCCATAAATAAGATGGATAAACTTTTTAAAATCTCTTTAGCTTAACTGTGTTTGATCTCCTCTGGATTACAATTGAAAGAATAATACTTATCCAAGATCTGGCAGCATTATCATGTTTTATTTTGGAGGGATGGGGGAGGAGGTGTAGAGCAGGACAAACTCAGTTGAAAAAACTTTTGGGAAAAGAAAAACGCTGACCTTTTTGTTTGTATTCTTTCATCATCCTTTTAACTGATTTCCATGGTTTCAGCAACCTCTTCCTTCCATTTGGTCCATTGAAGCAATCTTTGAAGTATGCATATTTGATGAGGGTAGTCCTCAGCTAAACAAACAAACAAATGAATAAAGAGTATTTCAATGGTTTTCATGGCCAGTTAAGGTAGGCCATAATAAAAGCCTACCTTGAAGATACCACAGGTTTGGTTCAGACAACTGCAATAAAGCAAATATCAGAATAAGTGAGTCATGGAATTTTTTTTTATTTCTCAGTGCATATAAAAGCTATGTTTACATTATACTGCAGTCAATTGAATGTGCACTAGCATAATGCCTAAAAACAACATATATGACTTTATTTAAAAGCATTGCTAAAAATTGCTAATAATGATCTGAGCATCCAGCAAATTGCAATCTTTTTGCTGGTGGTGGGCATTGATGTTGATGTTGATGGCTTCTGACTACTCAGGATGGTGGTTAGTGAAGGTTGGGATAATTGTGGCAATTTCTTAAAATGAGAAAACAATGAGGTTTGCCACCTCAATGGACTCTTCCTTGTGTAAAAGATCTATCTGTAACATGGAAGGCTGTTAGATAGCATTTTACTTACAATAGAACATTTAAAATTGAAGTCAATCTTTCAAACCCTGTTGCTCTACCAACAAAACTTATGAGATATTCTAAATTCCTTGTTGTCATTTCAGCATTATTTACTGCACAGTCTCCAGGAGCAGATTCCATCTCAATAAACCACTTTTTTTGTTCATCCATAAGAAGCAATTTTTCATTCATTCAAGTGCTATCATGATGTTGCAGCAATTCAGTCACATCTTCAGGCTCCACTTCCAATTCTAGCTCTCTTGCAATATCTGTCACATGTGGAGTTAACCCCTCTACTAATGTCTTGAACACCTCAAAATCATCCATAAAGATTAAAATCAACTTCTTTCTAAATCCTGTTAATGTTGATATTTTAACCTCCTTCTATAAGTCACAAAAGTTCTGAATGTCATCTAGAATGGTGAATTCTTTCCAGGAAGTTTTAATTCACCTTGCCCAAATCTACCGTAGAAATTACTGTCTGTGGCAGACATAGCCGTTGGAAACATCTTTCTTAAATGGTTGGACTTGAAAGTTAAAATTCTCAAACCATGTACTAATGTACTACAAGACAAATATTGTTTTAGCAAGCATGGAAACAACATTAATTTCCTCGCTCCTCTCCATCAGAACTCTTGGGTAACCAGGTACATTTTGAATGTGCAACAATATTTTAAAAGAAACATATATTTTTTCTGATCAGTAGATCCTAGTAGTGGATTTAAAATATTCAGTAAACCATGAGATATACTTTTATCCATGCCTTGTTGTTTTATTTATGGAGCACAGGCAGAGTAGGTTTAGCATAATTTTTTAAAGCCCTAGGTTTTTGAAAATTGTAAATGAGAATAAATTTCAACTTCAAGTCACTAGCTACATTAGTCCCTAACAAAAGAGTCAGCCTTTGCTTTGATGCTTTGAAGCCAGCCATTGATTTCTACTCTCTAGCTATGAAAATGTTAGATGGCATTCTCTTCTGATAGAAGGCTGTGCCATCCATGCTGAAAATCTATTTTTTAGTGTAGCTACCTTCATTAATCATCCTAGCTAGGTCTTCTGGATAGTTTGCTGTAATTCTACATCAGCACTTGCTGCTGTGCCCTGGCACTTTCATGCTATACATATGCCTTTTTTCCTTAAACCTTATGTACCAACCCCTGCTAGCTTCAAAATTTTCTTCAGCAGATTCTTCACCTCTCACACCCTTCACAGAATTGAAGAAAGTCGGGGCATTGCTCTGAATTAGGCTTTGGCTTACATGGATGTTGTGGCTAGTTTGATCTTCCTTCCAGACAATGAAAACTTTCTTCACATCAATAATAAGCATGTTCTATTTTTTTCCATTTATGTGTTCACTGGAGGAGCATTTTTAATTGCCTTCAAGAACTCTTCCTTTGGATTTGTAACTTAGCTAACTGTTTGGTAAAAGAGGTATAGCTTCCAACCTATCTCAGCTTTAGATATACCTTCCTCAGTAAGCTTAATCATTTCTAGCTTTTGATGTAAATGAGAGACATGTGACTCTTCCTTTCACTTGAACACTTAACAGGTCATTTTAGGGTTATTACTTGGCCTAATTTTAATATCATTGTGGGCATAATGACTTCCTTCAGAGAATAGGGATGTCTGAAGAGGAAAGAGCAATGAGGGAGTCGCCGCTCAGTAGAGCAGTCAGAATACGCACGGTATTTGTCGAAAGTTTGCCATTTTACACAGGTGTGGCTTGTGGTACTCCAGAACAATTGTAATTTGAAAATAAAAAATTACTGATGGCAGATCATCACAACAGGTATAACAATAACAAAAAATGTTTGAAATAATGTGAATATTATTACCAAAATGCAACATGGACACTTAAAGTGTGTTGGGAAAATGGCGCAAATAGAATTACTGAATGCAGGGTTGCCACAAATCTTAAATTTGTAACAAACAAACAAACAAAAAAGACAATAAATAAAATGAGGCAAACCTGTATTCTGAATCCTTGTTCGACACAGTGGAACCTGGGGCAACCCTGCACTTTTGCACTTGAGTTCCATCATCTGCATGGTGGGGCTGGAGGCAGGAGGGTTGGGTAAGCTGACTTCTAAGGTCTCTTCTGGTTCTGTCTCCAGTGACCATGGCCTCCTTGAGCTTCCTACATGGGATGCCTGCTGCAGAACTGTCCCTTAGTGAGCAGTGGTGAAGAGGACCTGAAAAACGGGACAATCCTCCTTGAGCAGCGAGGTGAAAGAACCCAGCAATGACACGGATGGATGTCCTTGGAAGAATGGAAGGCCCCAGTGTGGTAGGGTGAGGCTTACATGAAAGCACCCCCAAATGCCACTCACTTTCTTCTTCCTTCCTAAAATAATAGAAACGGTGGATATTTGTAAGCATCTGGTCTTTGCCCAGCATTGTAGCATGGGCTATAGCAGGAGGGCAGACATCCAGCTCCCCAGGGAGTAAGGGGTCCCATGGACACAGCCTGATGAGACCAGTCGTGAGGGCAGGTAGAGTTGTGTCTGAAAAGGAGTCCAAACACCAAATTCTAGTATTGGGATCTTCACGGTGGTCATTTGCAAGGCCCCAACTCTGCCGTGGGCTGTTCTAGTATTCCTTGTCCTATTGTTCCTAGCTTTTTCTTAACACTGTTTGCTAAATGCTCTTCTTTTGGCCATATAAAACTGTTATTCTTCAGACTACATACTTAAAATTTGTGTGTTATTTTTCATTCTGTCCTAAAGTCTAGAAATGCCTTTTCATATATTCACTATATATACACCCACACATATGGATTAGCAAACTGTGCTTCTCTCCTTGAACTACCCAGGAATAATAAATAATATGTGGGCTTTTTGAAGGTAGAGACTGTGCCTTGCCAATGACTGTAGAGTTAAAAAGCATAAGAATCATTTCTTTGGAAAAAGCAGGAAAAATATCACCAGTCTATTATAAGTACAATCAGCTAAACTCTTTCTTTTTCCCACAAAAGTCGGACAAACTTCTGTGATCACAATTACTGACATAATAATAGTTTTCCTTTCACTGGGAAAAGTCTTCTGCAGCTCAGTGTTCATTTTGCCTTTTTGCCTGTTTACTGCTAAAAAGTATGATAGTCAAATTGTCTTCTCATTCAAGTTCTTAATGTTATGATTTAAAATCAGAGACAAAAACACAGAGCTGCTTATTTACATTTCTCTAATTTTTATACCTGACAAAAAAGAGAATAAATTATTCATAGACATCTGAAGAAAAGTTACATAATTTAAAAAAATTACTACATGGAGAGCTACTAAGGGTATTGAGTGAGTTAAATATTGGAATTGATGGCTCTGATCAGTCTCATTTTACAGAATCACTGGGGAGTGATTTGCACGTTTTAAATTTTTAGAATTTGCTTGATAAAATAACATGCAAATGGGGAGAATAAAGACACGAACAAATTTTAAGTGGCTACCTAGAGACCCAAGCCTTAAATTCTGCAAACACTCATTATTCCTGAGCTTGAGAATAAATCAGTGAATCAAGATAAAGCATGAGTGAAAAGGAATAATACTGGGATAGCCACCAAAGTTTATTTTAGAATTAAAAAAGAAACACATAGACTGAACAGTTGTGTGTAGTAGCACTGACAACATTAGAATTCCCTTCTTTTGATACTTCTAGATATACTTATTGTAGTTGGGTTTGGCTCCAGCACTCCTCTTCTTGTTTTTTACTTTGAATTAGGTCCAGACTTTTTAGCTCCAGGGAAGCTAGGAGTAGTACTAAAATTGCTCTTTCACTTAGACAGTGCTAATTGCAGCTACAATCTAGTCCATAGACTGGAAATTAATGATGGGAAAGACCTGTTAGATCATCTCTTCCATCTGATTCTGGCAATACAGGATTATTTTTTACATTGTGTCCTGGAATATTCTGCCTGGTTAATTTTAAGTGACTAAAATAATGGTGCTTTCACTATTTCCCTTGGGAGACAATTATGTAGCCTAATAAACTTCACTCAGGACATCAATCTGAAGATCAGCCTAGGTTTTCTTTTTACTTCGTTTTGTGCCATTACTTCTAGTTATATACCCTTGGATCACCCTGAACAATTCATTTCCCTTATCCATTCAATTACAGTAAATTTCCTGTCTACCATCCTAAAAGAACTCCAAGGATGGTTTCATTTGCATTTCTGGAAAAGGCTATGGTCTTGCTTAGTGGTGAAGCAAAATACAGCTATTCATTATTCCATGAATCACACTTGTCCAAAAGGAGGCAAAGGAAGGCCTTAAAAAGTAAATAAAAACCCACACAAGAATGTAGCATTTGCATTAAATCTGCACCTTTAATTAATCAGATATAAATGTATATTAAAACTTTTTCTGTGACTTTTAACTATATTACTTCTATTAGATTTTCCACTCCCCAAAATTTTATCATTAAAATTTATTTTTGGATTCTATGTTTCTCCTTCATCACAATGTTCACTTGTTCTCTAAATGTAAACCTGTTCTTTTTATTCATTCATTTTAAATATACTAAAATACTTTAAATAAGTATGTACATTGATTTCTTGTGTCATTCAAATGAGCATACATCCGATTTTGTATTATAAAATGATAAAGTAGTCAATCATGTATGATATCATTTAGATTTTTGGCTGAAGAGAAAAGATTAGGTCTCTATATATGATAGATAATGAAAGGAAAGCATTATTGCTATAAATGATACGCATTAAAAGAAAAATGTTGCTGCTGTTATTACAAATTTATTGGGAGACTTGATAGATTCCTGGGGATTGGAAACAAGCATATTTTAAAATTCTTGTAACAAATTATCCTTATGTGTGTTTTATAGGGAACTGATTCTAAATGGAAGAGTTATGACCTAGTTACACATTATGTACGTTGCAATAAGCAATAAGAGTAATAATCATTGTTATTTTTGCAAGATGAACTTATTTAAGATAATATAGTTCATGAGAATAAAATACTTACCCATATTAAGTAAAATAAATGATCTTGCTAACCAAAATGAGGCAATAGAAGTGATGTATTATAATAAGACTTCTCATAGGAATTCAGCTTAGAGAGTTTCAATATATTTCTGACAGACAAATTTTAAGTAAATTAAAAAAAAAACTCATACGTAATTCCTATTCTCAATTTATGTACCCATGGGACAAATTCAAGAGTAATTAACTTAAAACATAGAAGTTGCTAAATCTTCTGCAGATAAACACTTTCCTCTATCTTTTTATTTCAAAATGTCCATGGGATGTCATTCTGACTCTTTAAGACTAGATCCAGTCATTTAATTAATTTAGAGTTAAGACAATCTTTGTTCCTTTTTAATATCTATCCATATAGCATTTTCTTATTCAAGAGTCTTCCACTTTATATGCATTTTTATAAATTTTAATGACTTTAGGTGGTGGTCAAATTATTAATAGAACATCTAGATTGAACTGCTAAAACACATTTTTAAATAGGCAACTGCATACAGAATGAAGAAGTACCATATTCTCTTAGTTCTACATTTTTGGGATAAAATGTCTGTATTTTTCACGATAGGTTTCAACACAATTTCAATTTTTCTTTTGTTACTTTGAACACAAACCATATTTATCTCACTTAAAATATTTTGTCAAGATTAAACTAACATAAACTAAAACCTGTAGTATATTTTTAAAATACATAAGTGTGTCTTATGTAGCTTATGCAAAAAAAAAAACAAAAAACAAAAAAAGACTTCTACTCTTGTCAGTAAGAAAAGGAAATAAAAGCACTCCCCCATCGTATGCACTTTATTTTATACTGAGAGTCTTAAGTTTCTTTTTTTTTTTTAATGTACTCAAGGAACTCAGTTAACATTTAAGCATTTGTTTTTATAATATTACTAATATGTTTAAATAGGAATGTTAATTTGCCATTTTAATAGAAAGTGAAACAGAAGTTTTCTGGCAGTGAAAGTCAAAGAAAGAAGGGGGAAAAGTAAGCAATTGGATGGATCAAATGACAAAGGAAGGAGGAAGAGTGATTAGTGATATCTTTTCAGAAAGCGAAAAAGAACCTATGAAATGCCAAGTAAATGGGCCAAAGTTAAAGCTCATATAAGTGCATATACAGTTTTTTTCTATTATATAAAGTAAACGAGTTGTTAAATGCAAATATAACATTATTTTAGTAATTTATTTTCTCAAAAATCTTACATTTTCTCTGTTCAAAATTGCATTTGTGTAAATTTACAGATTTGAACAAATTTTTCTGAGTGTGATCCCTTTTAGGATGGTCTATTCTAGTCTCAGGACTGTGACAATGAATGACTGTTCTGGGATGCCTGGTTAGCCACCAGGTTGTCATATTGATAAGGTCAAGATTAATCCAGTGTAACTGTCTGCATTATCCCAAGACCCCCTTATTCCTAACATTTAAAAATATATAGAGGGCAATGTCCAGCTGGCAGCGTTCTGAAAATAACTGTGCAGCTAAAGTATTTTTGTGTAACTCAGAAATTGTAAAATTACCAAGAGTACTTTTAAGCATTACTCTTGTAGTGAACAAAGCTGTTTCTCAAAGAGTAGTTTGTGTATTTGATATTTGCAGATCATGGTAGTGAACGTATTAAATATATAATCAGAGAACAGAATTCACATAGATTTGAATGATTCTGTACATGATTAAGAAGTGCCATACCTTAAAGGTCCAAAGGATTTGAGCCAGTCTTTCAGCATATATTACATATATTTTATATCAACTGTTGTTGCCTAAAGAGATTAAAGATAACTATAGAATACAAGCGTAAACTCTTCTACAGTCCATCCAGAAAAAAAAATAATAAATAAATGTTTTAAAGTGGTTTGTTGAATGCTTTTGATTCTATTTTTCTAGTTCTATTGCTGCCAAATACTGACTTCTATTTTTAGGTACTGTAAGAAACAAGACAAGAAACAAGGTCTTCAGAGACTCATTAGGACCATTAGAAAAATGCTTCTAGCAGCTCCTATCAAAACAGCAGAAATAAATAACCTTTGTTCCTGGGACGTGGATTCACCCTGCTTCTGCAGCCCCATTTCCGGATGATGTATTACAGTCATTATAGTCACCTCTGTAGGACACTGTGTACACAAAGTGTGAGAGCCTTACCTTCCAGTTCAGGGTATTTCCTGATATATGAACCTTTTGTCCTTGTCAGATTCTCCAAGGTGAAAAGAATAAACTTTAATTATGAACCACTTCTAGGTAACACAAATACAGGGAAAGAAAATATTTCATCTTACTTTTTCTTGCCTCAAAGTAAAAAAAAAAATAAAAGTATTGTGAGATAAAATAGATTCAAAAATAAAACACCTTAAAAAGCAGTACTACTTGTTTCATTTTTTACAAATTACTATTTAATGGAGACATCCCATGAAATCAAAATACCAAAATCTGCTATTTGCAGGAAGCTGCATTTCACAACAAAGGAAAACGTTCTAGATATTTATATCAGAAAGGACCAAGAGATTCATACCAATGGCAGAAAAAGCTGAAAGTATTTCACATTTATTTCCTTATACAATATAATAGTATATATTTGACTTAAGTAAGCTTACGAATGTTTAGTAATGAATGGGTATTACTGAACATTTTTTGAGGAATTCTAACAAATTCTAACTGAACTGAAGATGTACTTTAGATTACATTTTACTACTTATTTATAAAATATGGAATATGATTACCTTAAAAAAAAACTAGTTACAAACTAATTTTTGTTTTTGTTTGTTTTTGAGACAGAGTCTTGCTCTGTTGCCCAGGCTGAAGTGCAGTGGCGTGATCTCGGCTCACTGCAATCTACTCCTCCCAGGTTCAAGCAATTCTCCTACTTCAGTCTCCCAACTAGCTGGAACTACAGGTGTGTGCTACCACGCTCGACTAATTTATTTCTTTTTTTTTTTGTAATTTTAGTAAAGATGGTGTTTCACCATGGCGGTCAGGCTGGTCTCAAACTCCTGACCTCAAGTGATCCGCACACATCAGCCTCCCAAAGTGCTCCGAATACAGGCATGAGCCACTGCACCTGGCCCAAACTAAATTTTTATTGTAATTTTTTTTCAAACTTCCTATTATCATTGAAGAAAACTGTGACTGTATCAGTTCAGGTATCTCTGTCTCAACAGTAACCCTAAAGTAATATCGAGGGGCATTGTTGACAGATTTTGATTATTTTTGTTTATCTCTTTTTAAAAATTTTGCATAACTTGTTGGAATATATAATATTAATGTGATGCATTTGTTCCTCCAGATTATCACTGACTTGTCCATTATCAACTAATGGCAGCGTTTTAAGTCAGGTTCCAGTAGAGAATCTAAAAGAATGTTGCATAATTCAATAAAGAGAATTTAAGAAAAGGATTTAAGTACAAACATGCCTAGAACGCTCAAACAGTGGGTAGTAAGGAAATTCCAAGATTAGCAAAAGCAAGAATCAGTCACCATTCTGAGGGATAGAAACACAAAGGAAGAAAACACGAGGACCAGAACCCGTGATTTGGACAAATTCAGTAGAAGAAACCCCAGTGAATCTGCTGGTGGAAGCAGGGACTACATATGAAGCAGAAGCACTGTACAAGATGTCACTAAACAGAAAGAAAGAGACATAACTGCTCAGCTTTCTCCCTCAACCCTGCACTGTCCAATCTCTTGCCAGTAACTCTCAAGGGCAGAAGCCTTGTTCATTGGCAAGTAGGATAGAAAAACAGTGTGTTCAAAGGTCAGTCCCAAATAAAGCAGGGAAACATTCCATGTCCAGACAACCCTCTAAACTAAATCAGGTAAACAGGTATACCATTTGATTGAATTATCATTATAAAGCAAAACTTAAACTTACCACAGTGAAAAAAAAGGGGGTGGTTCTGTCAAAAGATAGAAATTTGAAACCTGCCTTATCATCAAATTCATCAATGTTAATAAAACATACATAAATACATTCATATGTGATCACACATATATGAACATAAAAATGCATGCATGCACACAAACACATACACACACAGCCACTTATCACTTAAGTCAATCTACTGCTTTATAAAACTTTTAAGAACAATTATATTTGCAAAATATCACTTGAGTTTGTTGCATTGCAGAACTTACTTTTTTCCTAAAAAAATAACAACTATTTTTTTTCCAGAAGCTTTTAACTTGTCAGGGTTGGCAAATGGAATCTCTAAATTGGTAGATAATTTGGACAAAATATTTATAAGTTGTTTTATAAGTTTAGGATTTTTTTAAGTCCAAGTATTTATAATATTGGTAACAGTTTTGTTAACAGAAATTTTATTTAGAGATTCTAAAGATGTGCCTGTGATGGGATTGGCAGCATGTGAACTTAGTAATATAAATGATCAGCCATTGATAATTTGTAGCAATTTGGGGGTAAAACAACAATGTTGACTTTTTTTTTTTACTAATAAAATATTATTTGAAGTAAATTTCCTTTTTCCTTTTATCTGAGCCTACCGAATGTTTAGTTCCTGTATTTTTTGACCAAAATATTAGTCATTGCCCTTATAAGCGACTATGAGATTTTTATTATAAAGAAATCATCATGGCGGGGCATGGTGGCTCACGCCTGTAATCCCAACACTTTGGGAGGCCAAGGTTGGTGGATCGCCTGAGGTCAGGAGTTAGAGACCAGCCTGGTTAATACGATGGAACTCTGTCTCTACTAAAAATACAAAAAATTAGCTGGGCATGGTGACAGGCACCTGCAATCCCAGCTACTCAGGAGGCTGAAGTATGAGAATCGGTTGAACTCAGGAGTCGGAGGTTGCAGCGAGCCAAGATCATGCCATTGCACTTCAACCTGGGCAATAAGAGTGAAACCCCATCTTGGAAAAAAAAAAAAAAAAAAAAGACAAGACATACAATTGGGAAAAAAATAAAAAAAAAAGATATGATCACTTGATCACTTGCTGCCCTCAACATTTTCAGAACTAACATTGCAAATTCTGCTTCTATAGCTTATTTTTCTGGAACCAATTATTAACCCATTTCAGGGTAAAACAATTTAGATTACTCAACGAAAGACAAGGCAACTAAGAATAATCACTTACTTACCAGCACTTGAAATAACTGTAAAGAGCTAATCTTTCAAAGTTTGCCACATGTGCTGATCAGTTATAGAAACTGGTCTTTAATAGGGATAGACTTGAAAATTAAGTTAGTGTGGCTTAACTTGACTTAATCAAGCTTTATCATTTAAAACATTCCACATACTTCATATACCTATACAATCATGAGATAATTGATTCTCATTTTCTTCAAAATATTTTTAGACTATTATGTAGTTTATTTTTTAATGCACATTTTATTTCATTAGTACTAATGGAATAAACAGCAAATGAAGTAAAAATATAAAAATGGGATTGGAAATTAAAACTGAAACCTGAATATAAGCATAAAATAAGAATAAAGAAAATATATTAAAATTATGTATTGGTCTATATAGCATTAGATTCCAAGATATATTTTATTACTTATGGAACAATGGTTACATGAAATAATAATTAACGTTCATGCCCATATGCTCTAAACAAAAGTTGATATAAGACCAGATTGCTTAATAATGCACATAACAATGTCTTCTTAGCTTTATGTTTTGCAAATACTTGCTGTCTCTTATATATTAGCAAACAAAGATCATGTTGCTTATTTTAATCTCCAGTCTCTTCTGCATGACGTATTTTTAAATTCTTGTTTTAACATGTTTGAGCGTATGTTTTATTTTATGACATAATACAGAAACAAATGATGTTTACAGAAGGCACATAAGCAATGTCTCTTGGTTGATCAGGACTGGGCATTTCATAAGAAGTCCTCATATAATAATATTAATCAGGCTTTAGTAGCTTTCTCCTCAATACCTACTCACTTCATTCTGTGTCCTTCATTCATTATTGTAATCATTTGAACACCTCAACACAATAACAGTGATATAATTCAATATTCCTTCTATTTAAAAGAAGGAAGAAGACAGATTTTTACTAATTTTCAAAGATACATAAATTAAAAACCTAAAGAACAGAAATATGCAGATATTCAGGTTAATAATAACAATAATAATATAACTTGTATAGTTCCTCTGTTAATAGAAATTGTAGTGCTCTCCTTCCCTTCACACTGAAGATTATAATGGCACAAATCAAATAAAAGGGGCCTTTAAACCTGTCAAAAACAATGACACGTTTTAATTTGTTGCCATTGTTGTCAAATCAGATTTGAATCCTTGACTGAGAAACTTTCTTCTCCGAGGTGTATAACCTCAACCTAATTCATTACCCACTTTTCTCTTTGAAAGACTTTTAAACTAAGTTCTATGCAATAGTTCTGTAAGCTGAGAAAGGTTACCACTTGCATTTTACTTTGAGAGTAAATATAAGTATTTGGATGAAGAGAAACTTGACACAATCTGTCCTAATCAAGCTTGCTTTGGTTTCAATAGCAAAACAGGAGGCTATTGGAAATGCCCCCTCCCCATCTCTGTACAGAATAATTAAACTGAGATTGGTTTGAATTATTTTATAATTATCTCTCTCACCATGCTGTTGGATTTGAGAAGTTAATTACAACCATTTTCATGCCTGTAATGCAGAAATGATCTCTCCGTTACGTAGAGATCTGACAAGTCTTTAGAAGGATGTTAGATGATGGTGCCTAGCTATATATATTCCCTCTCCTTGACAGTAGCTGAATGTCTTTGAGGCATTTTTTTTTTTTTGAGTGCTTTAAAAAGAATTTCAATCGTTTCTACTTGAGCACAGAGGAGAAACAGGTGAAACTATTTAAAACTCAGTTTTACAACAAAAACCTTTAACATAAGGTTAGAAATCTATGCAAATTGCCATAGGTGCTATTACAGAATGTGTAGCTATATTTGCTCTTTTGAATTATGAATATTTAGTCTACTCCAAAATGAAGAAAAATTTATTTTAACAACCTTCTTTTCCCTGTAAAGTTACCTTAAGATTTGCTGTAAGAAAATTTGGTTTCAAAAATGCATACAAATATTTAAAACTCCACGGGGGGAGGTGGGAGGGATTACATTGGGAGTTATACCTGATATAAATGATGAATTGAGGGGTGCTGACGAGTTGATAGGTGCAGCACACCAACATGGCACAAGTATACATATGTAACAAACTTGCACGTTATGCACATGTACCCTAGAACTTAAAGTCTAATAAAAAATAAAAAATAAAAAAAAAACTCCTCTGAAATTACTATTGCAAAAATATAGGTGAAACAGAAGAAAATGATTGAATAGCACTTATAATATAAAGCTGTGTCATTTCAGGGCATAAAAGTAATAATTTTAATGTATTTTTTTATTAAAAGGGTCACTACATTTTAATGTGCCAAAGTGAGTTTAGGTTTAAACAATGTTTTTGGATTTTGACAATGATTCATTTGGCATACTGTATTTCTAGGTAGGAGTTTGTATAATTTATGTAGATTAGATAACATGCAGAATGGATTAAGTTTAAAATATATCCTACCAATATATATCATTTAAATTAAAATACTACTACAGTGAAATGACCCATTTTTGAAGGCTCTGTTCCCTGTCTCTAGAAAATATATTTCTAGTAACATAGTCCCCAAGACTGAAAATTTATAATGCAACTGACGTTTTTTCAGATTCCTTATTTTGTTCACTTTCTTTCCCTTGAACTGTGGAAAGTCTACCTAATTTATAGCTGTGTAACTACATCAGAATTTTTCCATACATAAAGATAGAAATGTTAACATTTGACTCCCACTGGCAAAAAAAAAAAAAAAAAAAAAAAAAAAACTCAACTATCTAGAAGTATCTGGGGAAGGTAATTTTACACTTTTGACTTTGATCAGAGATCTTATGGTTATTTTGAAGTGCTCCGGATGACAATTTAATTTTGTCATGAATGGATGCATATAGAAAAGTAGGTAATCGCCACTTAAAATGCAATTTTTCTTTTCTTTCTTTTTTTTTTTTTTTGAGACGGAGTCTTGCTCTGTCTCTCAGGCTGGAGTGCAGAGGCGCAATCTGGGCTCACTGCAAGCTCTGCCTCCCGGGTTCACACCATTCTCCTGCCCCAGCCTCCCCAGCAGCTGGGACTACAGGGGCTCGCAACCACGCCCGGCTGTTTTTTTTTTTTTTTGTATTTTTTCTGTAGAGACGGGTTTCATCGTGTTAGCCAGGATGGTCTCGATCTCCTGACCTCGTGATGCGCCCGCCTCAGCCTCCCAAAGTGCTGAGATTACAGGCGTGAGTCACCGCACCAGCCAGCGAAAATGCAATTTTGACAATTGTGTTTAGGCCGTACATTAACCCCACTTTACCCAAACAATGTAACCCGATTTCTTTCAAAACTGATTCACTAATTATTTTTATTAATATTTGAATGATATCTCAAGATCACAAAGACCTACCAAATGAGCCACATTTTCCAAACTGTGATAACTAGCTGTCTAGAATATTTGAGCAATAAACTGCTTTATTTTTGCATAGACTTTAAAAGAATTAGGGTTCTAAATCTTAAAAAAAAAAAAAAAATGACAAAAAATACCTTCAAGGTAGGTAGTTGTTATATAGTAGTAGAAATAGTCACAGTTGTGCTATTGTAGTAATCATAGTAGTTCCAAAAGGGAAAAATGATAAACACATAGCAAGCATTGCGCTATAGCATTTCTGAGAGACTGCCAGGCATGTATCACCAACTCCATCTATTCAGAAACATAAATTGTATGTAAGACAGACGAGTTTTGCTCCAAGGATTGGCATTCTTACGTTCTCTGCTCTATTTTCTGAGCTCTTGGCCCCACCTCTGAGTCATTTTTTCTTATCCTTAAGAAGTGGCCTATGTTTGCAGGTGAGTAGCATTCCTAGAAGTTTTGGAACACTGAAGATTATTTCCATTTTAACATCTTTGATTTTTAATTCCAATCTTGTGGTGCTCTTGACGCCACAAAATTCTTCAAAACTCAGATGATTTTTCATGCATCTTACTGAGATTCGCTTAATTAGACAGAAGTTAAACACACAGCAGACCTCAAGTCATGCTGCTCTCTACCTTTCCTGGACTTCAGGTGAGTAGCTGGACATCAAAATCTGTACGATTTTTTTCAGAAGTTCTTTGGTTTAGAAAACAGGGTGTAAAAAGCACTGGAGTATATCTTTCTGCTATATTAACAGAGTCTTGTAGCTTTATCCTCAATTTCTTCTCTGCCTTGAGGCAATTGCTTACTTTGAGAACATTTTGCCGGCTAGAGAAGCTTGAAAGGAGAAAAAACTTTGCTTTCCAATCTGGCAAGTCCCAGGGTAGAAATAGTTTCTCTAAATTTCCCGTGAAACTGGACAATTCTTTCTTTGATACATTTCTCTCCTGAATTTTATAATGAAAGGTGAAAAGAATGAGATTCTGTCATTTGTAACACATGGTTAGAACTGGAGGACATTATGTTAAGTGGAATATCCTAGGTAGAAAAAGATAAACTTCATGTGTTCTCACTCATTTATGGGAGCTGAAAATTAAAATAACTGAACTCATAGAGATAGAGAGTGGAATAATAGTTATCAGAGGCTGGGCATGGTAGTGAAGGCCTGGGGGCAGGAAAGTGGGGATGATTTAATGAGAACCAAAAAAAAATTGAAAAAATGAATAAGATCCAATATGACAACACAACAGGGTGGCTATAGTCAATAATAATTTAAGTGAACATTTTTAAATAAGCAAAGAGTTTTTTCTTTTTCTCTTTTTTTTGAGACGGAGTCTCGCTCTGTCACCCAGGCTGGAGTGCAGTGGCGATCTCAGCTCACTGCAAGCTCCGCCTCCCCGATTCAGGCCATTCTCCTGCCTCAGCCTCCGGAGTAGCTGGGACTACAGGCGCCCGCCCCCACGCCCGGCTAATTTTTTGCATTTTTAGTAGAGACGGGGTTTCACTGTGTTAGCCAGAATGGTCTCGATCTCCTGACCTCGTGATCCGCCCGTCTCAGCCTCCCAAAGTGCTGGGATTACAGGCTTGAGCCACCGCGCCGGGCTTAAATAAGCAAAGAGTTTAATTGGATTGTTCCTAACACAAAAAACAAATGCTTGAGGTGATGTATGTCCCATTTACTCTAATGTGACTATTACACATTGTATGCCTGTAATAAAATATTTCCTTTATCCCATAATATGTTCACCTAATATGTACCCACAAAAATTAAAAATAAAGAAGAGTGGAAATTATCTATAAAGTACCAATGGATAACTAAAACACCACTACATCTTGTGAGTTTCATTCACATGCTGCTATAGACCAAATGGCTGTGTTTCCCTAAAATTCATCTGTTGAAACTTAATGACCAATGCGATGTTATCCGGCATTGGGACATTTGGGAGGTGATTAGGTCATGTGATGGGAGCCCTCATAAAATGAAATTAGTGCTCTTATGAAAGAGACTCCACGGAGCTCCCATGCCTTGCAGCATTAGAAAATTGCAAGACTAAATATGAGATGGCAAACTTTTTTTGTATTTATGACATTTTTCATACAATAATTATACATGTAGAGTAGCCATTTAGAATGTATTTACACTCAGTGGTGGGACAAATCTCCTTTTACATATGATGAGAATTAGCCATACTTCTGATTGAAAAAAATAGCTAACCTATTGTATATAAAGCTTTTGCCATGTGAAGACACATGATTTGTCTTATTGGTTAAACTTGTCTTATTGGTTAAAATAGTCCTTCGATAAAGTGATGGTAAAATCTTATATTTTCATATGTGGCTTATTCTTTGATTTCTTAAGATAAATATCTCAGTCATTTATTTTCAGTCTTCATTTTTAATAATGAAGTTTATATGGTAAAAATTTTTTGGGGGAGAAAATTTAGAAGTGTTTCAGGATTTTACAGTGAAATAATTTTATTATTTTCTACATAGTTGACCATTTGAATTTTATATTTTTTATTTCTAAATTTTAAGTTGCTAACTTGGAATTGTAAGCATTATCCATTCTGGATTCCCTCTTGTTGTGCCATGGCCAATATGGGCCACAAAAGTGAATATGTTACACCCTGCTCCCAGGGCCAGCTGCATAGGCATGCAACTTGTGTAATTGCAGAGTCCATGCTCAGAAAGACCTCATGCTTTACTTAATGCTTGGTTGTTACTGTCTTTAAATTCCTAATAATTATTTTAAAGAGTACAGATTTTCATTTGAGAGTCCTAATACTTTAGTTTTCATTAGAAATTTGCCAATCTGCTTGAATTCCTCTTGTTCTCTGAACTAAATGATCTTTGTAACATGTTTAAAGGGAGACATAGTACCAGCCACAGCTCCTACTTCCTCATTGAGTTGTCTCCTTGCTAGCAAAGATCTATGCATCCCATAAACACAACATAAAATAGTAATTGACAATCAAATGGTATAGGATAACAAAGAAGCATTCCACATTTTTTCTCAGTTTTTGTTAAAACACGCAAATACTCAAACACATTTCAGTTGTTCTATAGTTGCACTCATATTAGCTTCATTGGTTCTAAAATCTTATAATTTCTGTATGCAAATTAATGTTATGTAAATGTTGTTGAGTCTCTGATGTAACCTAACTGACTTGCCATTTGACCTTTAAGGTTTGCTATCAATCCAAATATAGTTATAAGTGCTTGTGCAAAATAAATATTTTCATTATATCAATGTACCATATATTAACTTATGTAGTTAATTATTTTGGTTTAAAAGTCACTTTTATTAGAATCCTCTGGCTGTTTCCACAGAGCCATCTAGATTAAAGAAAATGTATGATGAACAGAAATTAGATATCAAGATAAGTGACTCATATACCTTTATTTATTTGCCCTTTGTGCTATTTGCTTTTTCTAAAAAAATGTATGCAGAAAAGTGACCTAAAAATAATTAGAAATGCATTCTGGATGTCTACTATTTAGAGTATCAGCAGACTCATAATATAAGACAAGAAATATGTTTCAATGAGATCTCAAAATTGCAAGTTATGTAGTAACTAATCTTTGAATTACTTGGTAATATCAAGTATAATTATCAAGTAATTTGTGGGAACATGTAATTCTCCTGTAATTATAGAGCTATTACAGATGCCCTACAAAATAGGACGCTAGTACAGCCTTACCAATCTAGAATCATTTAGGCTTCTTTTAACATTCACTGACTATGATATTCATGAATGAAACATCTGACTTCTAAGTGAAAAGCTCCAGATGCATTATGTACAATAGCTATTCTTTCAATCAAAAGTATGGCTTATTCTTATCATATATAAAAAGAGATTCCTCCCACCATTGATTATAAAAACATTCTAAATTGCTACTCTGCATGTATAATTATTATATGAAAAATGCCATAAATACACAGAAAGATTTGCTATCTCATATTTAGCCTTTCCTTTCTCAGACAAACTCTGCTTTGTGTACACTCTTACAATTTTCCTTTATCAAATAATATTTGGGACTGAGTGACCTGGTATATTTTGACAGACATATGCAAATAAATGAATATATTTTCAGAAAGTGCTTTTCATGAAACAGGCACTAATGTAACATGATTTTAAAGTTACAGCATTTGAAGGCTTTTTTTAAGTAAATATAAAGTTTATTCTCTACAATTTATTTTATTTTTCTGCTACATTCTCACTGACAATATAGCCTATTATAGTCCTAGGCATTTTATGGAGGAAACAATTATAACCTCTCACTTCATGGGATCCAAGTCTCATCCTTTATTTCTATGACTGGGCATTAAAATGAAAGGACTGTGGTTACTGAGACTGGGAGCTACCAGCATCACCCACAAAGACTATAATGTCAGCTTATGTTCTTACTGTTTTAATTCTCAATTCTTTCTTCTTTGGCTAATAGGAATTTTATTTATTTTCCTGGGAGCTCAAATATAGATTTCAAAGATGATTCAGGTTATAGGATCTGCTGCACTGCCAGAAATAGAAGCTTTTATGTTGATCCTCTACAGTTAAATGGAATACAAAAACAAGTACATGGTATATAGTTTTTGAAAACTCTCAAACCCAATTGGTTTCCTGATCTATAATTATTAATTAACCAGAATCTTCTTAAACTTTCATAATTTTAACCTAATAAAGAGCATTTGGTTAAGAAACAACTTGTTTTTCACATTTCTTTCAAAAACCAAATTTTATTTCAGACACTCTGCTAGAGTTTGTAAAGCTGGTTCTAAAAATACGCAAGGAAATGATATTATTTACCATGAAAAAGTACCATGTATGAATTTTCCCCACTTTGCTGGTACTTAATTAAATATAGACTAGAAATCAACTATTTAGGTTACTAGAATTTAATTAAAGACTTTTGAAAGTACCATTTATGAATTGTTCACCTCTTGAGCTATTTGTGCACCTTTTCAAAAGGTAGACAATTCATAAATGGTACTTTCAATAGTCTTTAATTAAATTGTAGTGACCTAAATAGTTGATTTTGATTTGTTTTTCTAAGACCACCAGAGCGAGTACTAAAGAACCAGCGAGTAGGCAAGGCTAGGAGCAAAACTGCAAATTTATTTTTGGTCACCCAGCTTCAGGGAAGAAGGTGTGGGGGATGAGGTCCGTCAGTCTCCGGCAAAGGAGGCCCAGGGAGTCGCCAGGTGGAGCTCTCCGGCAAAGTTCCTGGTGCAGTCCCGACAGGAGTAGGGGCTGAGGAAGTTCCCGTGGGCGCCTGACAGGGGCGGCTTTTCTGGGAGTGGGAGGGCAATAGAGGGGACACCAGCATGTCGGGGGGTGTTGGGTAGGTGCGGCCAGGTAAATCTTGGTCTCTTTAGATTGATGTCACCTGGCGCATGCCTGGTTGATCTGCACCTTCCGGGGCGCCCACTACATTTTCGGGCCGCGGAAAAGTTGGTGAGGAAGAACCCGAAAGTGCGCCATCTTGCCTCCGTTTGTCCAAACCCATTTGTAGTCTATATTTATTTAAATACCAGCAATCTCCATTTTAAACACTTTTAATGGATACTGTTCTATTTTAACTAAAATTGTGATTATTTTTGAATTTCAGTTTATATGATGTTCAATCAGTGAAGTAAACTATAAGACTTGCTATTTTTCATAGTCAAAAATCATAAATATGGTATTTAGGGAATGGATAAAATAGTTACAAAGATGTTATTTATCCCTTTTCTTTTACAGGATTGAGGAAACTGAAGACAAATCATTTGTTCAATAAAACAGGTCATGGTGGTGTTAAATGTCATGTATGCTTTCTTTCCCCATTCATTTTTCTTTCTGCTCTATCAAGCTGCTTCGAATCCTCAGCCTAATTTTAGATTATTTAAGCTATTAGTAAGAGAAACAGAAGATTAAGAAGAACAGAAACACTTTGGGATAATATCAGCCAGCCATAAATAAAATATTATTATGATCATGTTCTATGTTTTTTAAAAATATTTGCCACATATTTAGAGTTCAGTAAAATTTATTTTCCATAGAAAAGTTCCAGGATTGAATTACTTACCTTTCCACATTTAGGAAGAGTAAGACTACACATATCCAATATAGAAAATTAAATCAGATATTATCTATCCAAATTAATTATTTTTAGAAAAATAAATACAAAATAGGGATATAAAAATGATGGAAAAGAAAAGAGCTTAGGCCAGGCGTGGTGGCTCACGCCTGTAATCCCAGCACTTTGGGAGGCTGAGGCAGGCGGATCACGAGGTCGGGAGATCGAGACTACGGTGAAACCCCGTCTCTACTAAAAATACAAAAAATTAGCTGGGCGCAGTTGCAGGTGCCTGTAGTCCCAGCTACTGGGGAGGCTGCGGCAGGAGAATGGCGGGAACCCGGGAGGTGGAGCTTGCAGTGAGCCCAGATCGCGCCACTGCCCTCCAGCCAGGTGGACAGAGCGAGACTCTGTCTCAAAAAAAAAAAAAAGAAAAGAGCTTGAAAGTCTTGAAATGCAAAATGTTAAGTATCTGATTGTCGTTATTTTAAAACAGAGTTTCTTTTCAACTACAGTAAAATGTAAAATAATAAATTCTATTTAATATAATTTCTAGTATCAGAAAAATTTGTTTAAAATACATATACAGGTTATTTATATTCTATTTTTTACTAGAGTTCATACATTTTTACATAAAGTTGATATCATGCTGTCACATTTTTAAAATTATTAGCCTAATAAAGTGACGAGTGTGTGACACTGAAAATAAAGATGCCTGGATTCTAGCTCTAGTTCAGAAACTAAGCATGCATATGACTTTTGAGAAACTATTTAACCTACCCTTTCTTTCATTTCTGCAAAGCAACTCTTATACCTACCCTATACCATTTGAAAAATGATAAAATTGTACTAAATGACCTATAAGGTCTTAGATCTAATATGCTATGATTTTAATGCATGTGCTTGTAATACATTTCTACACAGCTAAGATACATTGGTATTCAGTGTGTTACAAGGTTCCCAATTCTTATTTATAAGACGTGGAATCAGGGTAATGTACTGTGGCATGAAATACATAATAAATACATGAATGAATAATGCAGAGTCCTTGATCCTTAACCCTTGCCAACATAGCTCATTAATTGAATGGCTAATTTTGAAGTAAGCAACAACTACAGTATCTGCTTCATTCCATTTAACTTTTAAATGAAGAGGCTCCTCCTGTGAACTTAAAATATAATAATTTATATCTGAAACAAAGCACTCTGTCCACAACCCTCAACTCTTACTTTTTAATTTTGAACTTATATGTTCATTTAGGGGAAATTTCTATTCAGTTCTTACTACCTATTTCTACCTAATACACAAACCAGTAATATTAAGAAAAGGGAATGCTTATTAGTGAAACATACAAATGTTCTCCCAAAGAAGAAATACAGTAGAATAAATTTATATAAACAATATAATCTCTCAGTTTGAGTAGTTAAGAAACATACACTTTGATTTAAGAAAAAGCTTAATCAATAAAAGACATTGACAAATGTCTTAATACTGGGTATTTACAGATTATGCAATTTACTTTCTCAGTGAAGGCAGACTATGCAATTTAAATTCTTGGCTGAGCCTCATGAGTTATAGCTTTACCCTCTTTCTCCCTCTATTTCACCCACACAAATATGCAATCTATAAAGCAAAGCCACATCATTTCACAGAGCAATGATTCACTGTGTATTCCAAGATGAAACCACTGTGAGACTCTCTGGTTAGAGTTGAGCTTCTTTTAGTATATTAAAGTATCAATTAAAGAGTAGAGTGACTATTTTGAAATTCCCGCCAAAATATTCAGCCAGAAAAAATATCAATTGGAATAATTCATTTAAAAGTAACTAATGAAAATAATCTATTTTTAGATTTGTGTCTTTTTATTGTTTAGTCCTAGTAATTTTTATATAAGCTAAATATAAGTATTCTATCAGATCACTATTTTATAATTCATCACAATCTGTAGTCTGACTACTTATTTTCTCGCTGTTGTCTTTTTTAAATATGCTTTTTATGTTGAAATAGTTTTAGATTCACAGAAAATATTCAAAATTAGAACAAAGAGTTCCCATGTAACTTGAACCAAGTTTCTCCCATTATTAACATCTCTTATTATGGCATGTTTATTACAATTTATGAACCAATATTAATACATTATTATTAGCTAAAAACTATACTTTACTCATATTTTCTTAATTTTGACCTAATATCCTTTTTCTTGTCAAGGATCCCATTTAGGATTTCATACTGTAGTTAGTTATTATTTCTCTAAAACTAGGCTCCTCTTGACTGTGACAGTTCCTCAGACTTTTCTTGTGTTTGATGACCCTGATAGTTTTGAAGAGTGCTGCTCATGGATTGTGTAGCATGCCCCTCAGTTGGGATTCGTCTGATAGTTTTCTCATGATTCATTGTGTTATGGCTTTTTGAAAGAAAATCTACAAAGGTAAAGTGCCATTTTATCTCATCATAACAAGTATACACATTGTCAACATGACATCATTATTGATGTTGACCTTGATCACCTGACTCAAGTAGTCTTTGTCAGGTTTCTCCACTGTGTTCTTGTACTCTTTGAAAGGAAATAACTATGTCCAGCCCACACTTTAGGACTGAACTCTTATGATGGCAGTATACATACTTTATCCGGAATTTTTATATACTGGAGATTTGTCTCATCTCCCCAATTTATTTACTGTTCAATTATTCATATCAGTATTATTCACAGATGTTCATTTTGTAATTTAGGTTTCAATCAAATACTACTTAATTTTGTTTCCAAATTATTATAGCTTTAGCCATTGGGAGCTCTTTAAATTGGTTACCCTGTCTCTTTGACATACTGGCATCATTATGGGCTGTGTAGTTATTTATCTATGTATTTATCAGCTCATCCTTAGTTTCTGGCACTAAAAGATGCCCTAGGCTCATCTAGCACATTTCCTGCCCCAATCCTAAAAACAGTCATTTCTCCAAGGACTCCTATTTCCTTTTATTTAATAATGGCCCTAAAAACCAAGATCTGTGTGTTAGTTGTGCTCATTGCTACTGGGTGTCATTGCTTGTAGGCCCTTTTAGCTGACAGAACAAAGAAATAGATGGGTGTATATTAACCCATGTTTATATACAGATCTCTAAATATTTATATGTAAACAATTCGTAACTATGTTAAGATAAACATGGTCTCTTGCTGACATCTCCAACACTAATTCACTACTAAATGGCTTGTTCTAGCCTCCTTTCCTTGCATATCTATAACTTGCAACTCCGATAGTCAGAAAACTGGCTTCTACCACCCACCATCAATTTACTTATTTGTTCAGCTATAGCATACATGCATAGTGGTATATATATTTTTAACTAGTACCAATGTGAGCAACAACTTTATTAACTAGAGTATAGGGCTTTTGTAAAGCCATTCTTTGTTTTTTGTTTCATTTTTATTTTTTCTTTAGTCTAAGAGATTCTATTTATTTCCAAAATTAAGTAGATGGACGCTTTTTCCCCACTCCCTTCAGTTAGATCATTTCATACATTTGTAATACAGTTAGATTTGTTTTGTAACATTCTGCATTCCATCCTGAAAATTCTAACCTCCTAATTTTTTTTAAATTACATACATTAAGGTTCACTCTCTGATGTAAAGTTCAAGGGATTTTGACAAATGCAGTGTCAAGTATTAAGTATCTACCACAGCGATATCATACAGAATCATTTCACTACCCTAAAAAGAAATACCTGGTACTTCAGCTATTCAGCCCTTCCTTCTCCTTAACCCCTAGCAACCACTGACACGTTTACTGCCACTACAGTTTTGCATATTAGTAATGTCATGTAACTGGAATAATGCTGGTATGCAGCTTTTTAGACTGGCTTCTTCCACTTAGAAATATACACTTAATATTCATTCATGTCTTTTCTTGGCTTGATAGCTCATTTCTTATCACTAAACAGCATTCAATTTCATGCATGTATCATGTTTTGTTTATTCATTCATATATTGAAGGGTATCTTTGTTGCTTTCAGTTTTACCACTATAAACAAAGTTGTTATACATACTTATGCGAACATTTTTGTATGTGTGTGGATGTAAGTTTTTAAATTAGTCAGCTAAAAACCTAGATGTTTAATTGCTAGATTATATGGTAATACTATGTTGAATTTACTAAGAAAATAGCAAAGTACCTTTCAAATTAATAACGCTATTCTCATTGCAAAGAATGAGAGTTCTAGTTGCTATGCATTCTTTTCAGCAATTGGTATTGACAGTTTTTTTTTTTTTTTTAGTTTTTATCCATCCTAACTCATGTTTACTGATATCTTGTTGTTTTAACTTCCAATTGCCTAATGCTATACTTGCTACTTAGTTACAGAAGATTCGTATGTGTGTGTGAGAGTGTGTGTGCATGTGTGTGTTTGTAGATTTGTTGGACTTTCTATATTGATAATCATGCTGAATAAAGGCAATTTTATATCTTTCTTCCCAATCTGTATACCTTTTATTACGTTTTCTTGTCATACTCAACTAGTAAGTACTTCCAGTACTATGCTAAATATGCATGGTGGGAGTGAACGTACTTGCCTTCTTCCTAATATTAAGGCTAGTTTCTCGCCATTAAATATGACTGTATTAGTCTGTTCTCATGCTGCTAATAAAGACATACCTAAGACTGGGTAATTTATAAAGGAAAAGAGGTTTAATTGGCTCACAGTTTCAAATGGCTGGGGAAGCCTCACCATAATGGCAGAAGGCAAAGGAGGTGCAAAAGCATGTTTTACATGGTGCCAGGCAAGAGGGCATGTGCAGAGGAACTGCCCTTTTTAAAACCATCAGGTCTTGTGAGACTTATTCACTATCATGAGAACAGCACATGAAAATCCTGACCCCACGATTCAATTACCTCCCACTGGATCCCTCCCACGACATGTGGGGTTTATTACAATTCGAAGTGAGATTTGGGTGAGGACGCAGAGCCAAACCACATCAATGATGTTAGCTGATTTTGTTTATTTATTTGTTTTGTAGCTTTTCTTTATCATGTTGATAAAGTTTTCCTCATCTCCACTTTTCTGAGATTTTTTTTATCATGAATGGTGTTGTATTTTTCTAATGCTTTTTCTTCCTGCATTACTTGTTACACTCACATAATTTTTCTTCTGTAGCCTGTAATATGGTGGATTATCCGGATAGATTTTCAAATAATGAACCATCCCCTCATTCCTGGAATAAATGCCACATAGTCACAGTGTTTAATTTTTTTGTATGCATTGTTGGATTTAATTTGCTAATATTTTGTTGCAGATTTTTACCTGTATGATCATGAAAGATATTTCTCTACAGTTTTTCTTTCTTGTGATGTATTGATATGGTTTTGGTATTAGGATAATTCTGAAATCACAGAATAAGTTAGGAAGTTTTCTTTCTGTTACTCTTTCTAGTTTCTTAAAAAAATTTTGGAGAGGCCGGGCGCAGTGGTTCAAGCCTGTAATCCCAGCACTTTGGGAGGCCGAGATGGGCGGATCACGAGGTCAGGAGATCGAGACCATCCTGGCTAACATGGTGAAACCCCGTCTCTACTAAAAAATACAAAAAAAAAAAACTAGCCGGGCGATTTGGCGGGCGCCTGTAGTCCCAGCTACTCGGGAGGCTGAGGCAGGAGAATGGCATAAACCCAGGAGGCGGAGCTTGCAGTGAGCTGAGATCCGGCCACTGCACTCCAGTCCGGGCGACAGAGCGAGACTCCGCCTCAAAAAAAAAAAAAAAAAAAAAAATTGGAGAATTTGCATCATTTCTTCCATAATTATATCCCTGGAAGAATTCACAAGTGAAACCATTTGGGCCTGGTACTTTCTTTTTTGAAAGGAACAACTTTAATATTCTTTAAAAAAAAAAGGTACATCATTTCAGATTCTTAATCATTTTTGTTTGATCTCTATTCTAATTCCCCTTCAAGCTGTATTTTTTTCAAACATCTCACTTTGACTTCAAGACACCTTTTCAGGTGCAATACTTTTAAATTGCAAAAAAAAAAAAAAAAGATAAATTGCTAATCTTAAAAAAACAGTAAGTGCACAATATTGAGTTTCCACATTTACTAAAAGTGTTGTTGCGTACTAAGAACTGAAACTGTTGCTTTACACTTAGAAGCGATTTTACTGAAAATGTATCTGGAGATTAAAGAAATTCAAATTAGGCATATTATTATAAAATGGAGATAATATAATGTTTCAAAATAAATTTTTCCTATTTTATTTGCTTTTCAGATACCATGTGTACTACAATAACGGATATTTTGAAACTCATAGTTATATTTATAAAGAATGCTATTCAAGTTATTGATAAAAAACTGACTCTACTACTGCCATTGACTATGGGAGCTATCCAATTCTCTATTTCATTTCTTAATTATTTACAAACTC
>NW_012115032.1:3797815-3801623 GCF_000951035.1 Colobus angolensis palliatus | reverse complement strand
CCGAACTAACTTAGGAAAACAATTCCAGGAATCTAGAAAGCAGAACAGACCGGGTGAGCAGACCGGGAAAACAAGCCCTACCCCTACCCTACCCCTACCCTGCAAGCCCCTGATAAACGTCATCAGTGTTTCAAAATGTAACCGAAATAGCAGAAATGGTGGGAACCGATCATAATCAGCCAAATCACCTTGTTCAAATGTCAGCCAATCCTAAGTCTGATGTGTACAAAATCCCCTATGACTCTGTACCTGTTTACCCCTGACTGTAAAAATGCTGTCTGGAGCCCAGTTAAGGAACTTTCCCGCTCGTCTCATGACTAGTGAGGAAGTTCCAGGTTCGAACCTGTAATAAAGATCCTTGCCGCTTGGCTTTGACTCCAGACTCTGGTGGTCTTCTCTGGGGAATAAGCGGTCTGGGCATAACACTACCAGATGACAAATTTCTATCTGGCCTTTCAACTGACTCCAGAGTGAAGCTTCTTGGATTAGGATGCACTGCCTCCTACCATCCTCTTATCATCACTGCGTGAGAGGTAAAACAAGAAGGCAGAGCATCCACCCTTATGGAAGCAACACATCTGGCCACTCACATGTTTCCATTATCTGAGAGAATGACTGCAAAAGGTCAGTGAGCATGGACTTGGGGGTTAAGAATAACAGTGAGTAGGTGAATTCATACATATGGAATCCACAAATAATGAGAGTCAAACATATGTGCATATTGATTTGACCAAAAATAAATGGATGTTTATTTTTTTAAAATGTATATGACCATGACTACCACTCATTTTTCAGTAAATATTTACTGATTTATTATATGAGTCACACTCTATGCTAAATTTTATAGATATGGGATGAAGGAATGGCTTTTCCTCTCAGGAGCTCTTGACTGAATAGAGAGAAAGTCATACAAGAAGTAACCGTGCAATGTCATAAGTACATGCTTCGGTTAGGATAATATTAGTTATAAAAGACTTAAAACTCAACTCAAATTGATTTTAACCACACTGGAATGTATTGCTTTATATCATTAAACATATCTTGAAAAAGTTTACTTTGAAAGCATGGTTTGATAATATTTTTGTTTATATTTCTTCTGATTTCTGTACTTCTCCCTTCTGTTGTATCTTCACTCAATCCTAAAGATATCTTGCTTTTTGGTAGCAAAATTTCTAGGACATCTGAAGTCTCATATCTACACTCCAAGCTGTCGAAAGTTTGGTTTATAGACATGAGACCTCAGATGCCCTCGAACATTTTTTTTTCTCTCATCCCTTGAATTGAAAGTGTTTTGAGCTGCAGTTTTCTTGTTCTTTTCCACACTGTTCTGTGCACTATAAACAATATGGCCTCCTTGCTTCCTCACCTTCATGCCCTACATTCAGAAAAACACCAAATTTAACCTGATTATCACTACACCTCATACTGTCACCTGAAATGTCTCTTTAAGCATTAAGCTGTTACCATCACAGCAATTACAGTGACCAGAGTATTGAGATGGTGCTGAACGAATTATGCAAATTAGGATCCATCCTGGGAGATAAGGGTGGTGGTATTCACAGCCAACACCTTAGTGAAACGTATTGCATAAAGTTAGAGTGACATCAGCCACATGCAATCACAAAATCTCTCTATTATTATATTAGAAAACTAGGTATAAACTAATAAAATAGAGGAGTACAAATAATTCTGTTTTGAAAACTTTGCATTGGTTATTTTTTAAATGTTGAAGTGGCAATAAGGATGTTACCTATAGGATGAATGCTATCAAATGGAGAAAGAAGAAAGAAATTGAATGTAGGAAGGAATTTTGGAGGGTCTTGTAAAATTATAACATGATGTTTCGGGAAGTCAGGGACCCCAAACGGAGGGACTGGCTGAAGCCGCGGCAGAAGAACAAATTGTGAAGATTTCATAGACATTTATTAGTTCCCCAAATTAATACTTTTATAATTTCTTACACCTGTCTTTATTGTAATCTCTGAACATAAATTGTGAAGATTTCATGGACACTTATCACTTCCCCAATGAATATCCTTGTGATTTCCTATGCCTGTCTTTACTTTAATATCTTAATCCCGTCATCTTCTTTGTAAGCTGAGGAGGACGAATGTCGTCTCAGGACCCTGTGATTGTACCAATTCCACCACTTGTTTGTAGACCATGTGTGTTTGATTATGAAATCTGGACATCTTTATAAAAAAAGGACAGGATAACAGCGATGTTCAGGGAACAAGAGAGGTAACTTTGAACTGGCCGCTGGTGAGCCAGATGGAAACAGAGCTATATTCCACCTCTTTCATAAGCAAATAGGAGAAATATCGCTGAATTCTTTTTTTCAGCAAGGAACATCCCTGAGAAAGAGAATGCACCCTGAAGGTAGGTCTATAGAAGGCCCCTTTTTAAGGCATTTCATTTTTTATGGTTGAAGCCGATGGGATGAAATAAGCGCGGTCTCCTGCAGAGCTCCTAGGCTTATCAGGTGGACAAAAATTCCCACCTAATAAATTATGGTCAGACAGGTTACCTGCTGTCAAACCCTGTTTCCTGATAAGATGCTATCAATGACAATGCCTGCCCGAAATTTCATTAGCAATTTTAATTTCACCTCATCCAGTGGTCCTGTGATCTCTCCCCGCCTCCATTTGCTTTGTGATATTGTATTACCTTGTGAAGTACGAAGTATGTGATCTCTGTGACCCACACCCTATTCGTGCACTCCCTCCCCTTTTGAAAATCGCTGATAAAAACTTGCTGGTTTTACGTCTCCGGGAACATCAGGGATCCTGCCGACATGTGATGCCTCCCCCCGACACCCAGCTTTAAATTTCTCTCTCTTGTGCTCTTTGCCTTTATTTCTCAACCCAGCCGAGACACAGGAAATAGAAAAGAACCCATGTTAAACATTGGGAGTGGGTTCTCCCGATAATATGTGAAAAAAGTAATGAAACTTCTTACTTTAGACAGTTATCTATAAAGGTAGAAAAACATTGAAAAGATTTAGTGAAGACTGTTTTATTCTGTTATGGTGTTGACTTGTTCCTTACTAAGTTTAGAAATGATATTAAGAACTAGGCATGGTATTTCTGTGAAGTGCAATGAGTGTCTTAGGATGATCTATAAGATAAAGTATGAGAATATGCCTACAATGTTGTCAAATTGAGCTCATTTAGCCATTTATCTTATTGCTTGCATGAAATAGAGATAGATTACAAGGTGATAAGAACTAATGCATTTTAAAGAGCTATTATAAAAATTTAAACAGAAGGAATAGGGACAATACGAGGGCATAATCATGAAATATCTCCAAATTTCAATAGACTATTTCTGGACAGTGAGAACATTGTAGACTGTAATAAACCTAATATAACGTTTTATTTCATTCTTCCTAGTTCATTTTCTTTATTAAGTTTGCAATCATACAGGCAACTAGTCCTTTTATTAACAGTAGTAATGGATCCATCTGGTATGCTATACAATCATAATCTTCCCCAAGATTGAAAAATAGACTGTTGCTTTAAGACCAGCAAATTTTAAATATTAAGCAAGCAGTAGTGGCAATTCTAAAGCCAAAGTAATGAAAACAGTAGAAATTGTCCATTTGCTGTTATATATGTTTCCTGGCTTTTCTCCAGACATTTTGAAGATGACTAACAGATCAATGGGAATTTTCAAAAGTAAAATTGTCAAAAAACTTTCTGCAGGAAATTATCTTGAGTTTCAAAATCACAGTAAAAATAGTATACTTCAGTATACTATCATCAGTAATAGTAACTTCAGTTCCAAAATCACAGTAAAAATAGTATAC
>NW_012115032.1:3795425-3795737 GCF_000951035.1 Colobus angolensis palliatus | reverse complement strand
GAAGGAAGGTCCTGGCAAGGTTGGGGTATTAAGGTTCTGTATTCTAGTTTTTATTTTATTGAGGGTTTGAGTGTTAGTGTCTACTAGGCCTGACTCACTAACATAATAGCAGCACTCTTCTCCAAGGAAGAGACAGGTGTCTCCTTCTTCAGCTGTAAGCAAGTCTAGGGCTAGCCTGTTTTGGGGCAGCTACTTGGGCTATTGAGGTAGTTTGGCGCTGCAGGAAGGCCAGGCTTTCAGCTGATTCTAATAACTAGAGGGAGGAAAACAGCCTGTTTTTGATGAAAGTGGCATAGTGGCATAGAAAGTTGC
>NW_012115032.1:3795072-3795375 GCF_000951035.1 Colobus angolensis palliatus | reverse complement strand
CACAAAAGAACCAGCAAGTAGGCAAAGGTCAGGAGCAAAACTGCAAGTTTATTTTGGTCACCTAGCTTCAAGGGAAGAAGGTGGGTAGGGAGAAGGCTGTCGGCCTCTGGCAAATGAGGCCAACAGAGTCGCCCGTGATGCTCTCGGACAGAATTCCGACAGTCCCAACCGCAGTGGGGAAGCTGGGAAGTCCACGTGCGACCTGGGCGGAGAGCGGCTTTTCTAGAAGTGGGAGGGCAATAGGCGGGGCACGGGCATGTCGGGGGCGTTCCGCAGGTGCGACCAGGTAAATCTTGGTCTCTT
>NW_012115032.1:3794687-3795022 GCF_000951035.1 Colobus angolensis palliatus | reverse complement strand
AGCTGATTCTAATAACTAGAGGGAGGAAAACAGCCTGTTTTTGATGAAAGTGGCATAGTGGCATAGAAAGTTGCTGGAAAAACTCTGCTACTTCTTCCTGGCTGTATCAAGTTAGACTGGGGACTAAGGACACAGGGACATAGAGGGATCAGTTAATGGCTGTGTGGTTAAGAGTTTTAGAGAGAGACCAGTTGCACAAGAAATAGCCTCCAGTGGGGGCTGTTTGGCCTCCATTGGGTCCCTGAGTATGATTATATCAGGATGAATTTGGAGTTGAATAACGGAGAGGAAGGATTGGGCTATTTGGATTTTGGTATAGTAGTGCCTGGAGTGTG
>NW_012115032.1:3792766-3793042 GCF_000951035.1 Colobus angolensis palliatus | reverse complement strand
TGTGGTAGGGGTTTTGCCTCTAAAACTGTGGAGGAGGTAACTACTGCATATCCTGCCTGTCTGTTCCCTTGGGGGTTGATAAAGGAGTTGCCATCCACAAATAGGGTTAGTTGTGCATTCTGAAGGGGCTGGTCATACAAGTGTGGGTGGCTGGGGGGTTGAGCCTCCAGGACCTCAGGACAAGAATGTTTAGTATGGGGTGGTTTAAGAGAGTCTGGCAGTAAAGTGGCTGGATTTAGAGAGGAGCAAACTTCTAGAGTAACAGTGGGGTCTTCT
>NW_012115032.1:3792324-3792716 GCF_000951035.1 Colobus angolensis palliatus | reverse complement strand
GTCTCCTTTTTCAGCTGTAAGCAAGTCTAGGGCTAGCCTGTTTTTGGGCAGCTACTTGGGCTATTGAGGTAGTTTGGCACTGTAGGGAGGCCAGGCTTTCAGCTGATTCTAATAACTAGAGGGAGGAAAATAGCCTGTTTTTGACGAAAGTGGTGTAGTGGCATAGAAAGTTGCTGGAAAAACTCTGCTACTTCTGCCTGGCTGTATCAAGTTAGACTGGGGACTAAGGACACGGGGACATAGAGGGATCAGTTAATGGCTGTGTGGTTAAGAGTTTTAGAGAGAGACCAGTTGCACCAGAAATAGCCTCCAGTGGGGGCTGTTTGGCCTCCATTGGGTGCCTGAGTATGATTATATCAGGATGAATTTGGAGTTGAATAATGGAGAGGAAG
>NW_012115032.1:3792010-3792274 GCF_000951035.1 Colobus angolensis palliatus | reverse complement strand
TTTTATGTACACTTGGTCTCCGGGACTGAGGGAGAGATGTGGGTTGTAGGCATCTGTTGGAGGAGGGTGTGCTAACTCAGCGTGTTGTCTTAGGAATTGTCTGAGAAGAGTGAGATATGGGAGGTAGTTCGCCAAAGGGGCTGGCAGGGAAGGTATTTGCTGGAGGGTTAGGGGCCGTCCGTAGACTAATTCGAATGGACTGAGGCCTGTTGGGCTTCGAGGTGCTGCCTGCAGCTGGGTCAGGGCTAAGGGAAGGAGAGTTAC
>NW_012115032.1:3789585-3790035 GCF_000951035.1 Colobus angolensis palliatus | reverse complement strand
GGTGGACGAGGGTTAGGACATTTGCTGGCCCAATGTCCTGATGCCTTGCACTTATAGCAAGGCTGCGTTGGGACTCGGGGACCCTGCGGACACCTTTTGGCATAGTGTCCTGTCTTGCCACACTTATAGCAAGCTCCTTTTGTAGCCTTGGAGTCTGCGGAGTATGTGCTGTCTGGCCTGGGGTTACAACTTGGCTGTAAAGCCGCTGCTATAGCGGAGCTGGGCCTTCTGTTTGAGGCATGCCTGTCGCACTGCCTCAGCCGTCTCCTCTCTGGAGTTATAGACCTTAAAGGCTAATTTATCCAGGTCTTGTATTGGTGCCTGAGGACCATCCTCTACCTTTTGAAGTTTTTTGTGAATGTCAGGAGCTGATTGAGAAATGAAATAAGATGCCAAAATGGTGGCCCCTGTGGGGGAGGCCGGATCTAACCGGGTATACTGGGTTAGAAC
>NW_012115032.1:3764818-3788800 GCF_000951035.1 Colobus angolensis palliatus | reverse complement strand
ATGCGGCTGGATTTTCTTCTGGATTTTGAATAATTTCTTTTAATTTGTTAAAATTTACAGTTTTGTTTGAGGCTGCTTGCATACCAGCCAACAAAGACTGGACCATTATGTCTCGCCTACGGTGCCCAGGCTGGTTTGCTTGGTAGTTCCAGTCTGGGTCTGCCGAGGGGACCGCTTGCTCCCCTAGTGGGATGGCGGCATCAGTTAAATGTAGTTGGTTGGCGTGCTGCCTGGCGGCCGCTAGGATATGCTCTTGCTCCTCAGGATTTAGGGTGGAGGTTAGGATAACCTGGAGGTCATGCCAAGTTAAGTCATAGGCCTGACAAATGTATCTAAATTCCTTTGTGTATATGGTAGGATTAGCTGAGAAATCACCTAAACGCTTCTCAATTTTGGAAAGATCGGCCAGTGAAAAAGGGACATGTACTCTGACTACCCCCTCCGCCCCAGCTACCTCTCGCAAAGGTGCTAACACTGTAGGAGGGTGTGGGGCAGGAGTGGAGGCATCAGCAGGGCACTTAGAGCGGGTGTGTGCAGAGACAGGAGACTCAAGACAGCCAGTTGGGGGCCTTGAAGGAGGCACGGGACCGAGTGGATTACTAGTAGGTAAGGAAGAGGAAGGAGGAGTCTGGACGGAGGTAGGAGAAGTATAGGGCGGAAGTCAGGGAAACCCTAGATCCTCTGGCAGAACAGAAAGGAATGAAGACTCCTCCTTTTCGGGTTCCTGTGAGCTGGCGTCCTTGGCTAGCATAACTTGGGCCGAAGAGCACCGGCTACACAGGTCAGGACGAGAGCATAAGGCCCAAAAGTCTTGTATGTAAGTAATTTCGGACCACTTGCCTAGCGGCTGGCAGAAATTGCTGAGGTCGGTCAGAACATTGCGGTCTAGGGTGCCCTCTGGTGGCCACTGAGACTGATTGTCTAGTTTGTATCGGGGCCAGGCCGTGGTGGAAAGGAAAATTAACTGCTTCCTCCTAAGGTCTTGTTCAAGCTGTAAGGTTTTTAAATTGGCTAGGAGGCACCCTAAGGGGGTGCTCTTTGGAAATTTGGACTGGGGGTTTCCCATTTGTTTCCTCTTTACCTACACAATGGACACAATGGAAATGGAAGTGGATCTCTGCCTGGCTTCAAAGCGTCCTTTGGAACCAGCAGAGACAGACTGGAGGCTCTTGAAGCCAAAGTGGAGATTACCTTCAGGCGGACGTCTCCGTCCTGACCGGGTCTCCCGAGCCACGTGGTAGCTCCTGAGCCACTTGGTGGCTCAAAATGGACCTCGGACCTGCGCAGGATTTTGGCCGAGGGAGGTAAAGAGGAGACAAGGGCACTTACCCCAGAGAGGCCGTGAGAGTGAGGGAAGCGGGTCTCAGGTCCTGGTCCGACCGCGGCATGGAACGAGGAGGAGGAGGCTCCCCGGACCCTGGGGGCCCTGAGGAGGGGTCTCCTCCTGGGTTTTGGCACCACCTAACTTGTTTTTCTAAGACCACCAGAGCAAGCACAAAAGAACCAGCAAGTAGGCAAAGGTCAGGAGCAAAACTGCAAGTTTATTTTGGTCACCTAGCTTTAAGGGAAGAAGGTGGATAGGGATAAGTCTGTCGGCCTCTGGCAAATGAGGCCAACAGAGTTGCCCGTGACGCTCTCGGACGGAATTCCGACAGTCCCGACCGCAGTGGGCAAGCCGGGAAGTCCGCGTGGGACCTGGGCCGAGAGCAGCTTTTCTAAGAGTTGGAGGGCAATAGGCGGGGCACGGGCGTGTCGGGGGCGTTCCGCAGGTGCGACCAGGTAAATCTTGGTCTCTTTGGATTGACATCACCTGGTGCATGCCCAGTTGGTCTGCACCTTCCCGGGTTGCCGGCTGCATTTTCGCGCGTGTGGGAAAAGTTGGGGGAGGGATGAAGAACCCGGAAGTGCACCATCTTGCCTCCGTTCGTCCAAACAAGTTGAAAAAAATTTAACATTCAACACTCCTACATTCATCACCTATAATTAAGCTTTAACGTTTAGATAGGCTTGTTTGATTTATACATCTATCCATTTCTGTCTCCCTATTTCCATCCACTATTCTATTTTCCTTTTGAAACATTTCAAAGTAAGTCGCAGACATCAAGACAGGTAACCCTGAAAATATCAGCATATATGTCTTTAACTAGGTTTTACAATTTGTCTAAAAATATTTTAGGGTAAAATTTACACACAGTGAAATGCATCAATATTAATTCCATCATTTAATATAAGTTTTGACAAATGAATACAGCTATGTAAACCAAACCTCTGTCAAGGTACATAACATTACCATTAACCCACAAAGCTCCCTCATGCTCCTTCCCTGTCCATCAGAGTTCCACTCCAATCACCAGAAGCAAAATCTTTTCTACCATAATTTGTTTTTCCTTATTCTAGATCTTTCTATACATGGGATCATACATAATACACTACTTTGTGCAAAGCTTGTTTAACTCAGCAAAATATTTTTGAGATTCATCCATGATATTAGTTACAACATTCATTTATTATTTTTATATATTTATATGTTAAATATTATTGTATTTTATAGCTATATCATGTTTTGATTTTTCATCTTCCTATTGACACAAACCTTCCTGGTTTGTGTGAAACTACTAAAATCATTCTTGTAGAAATCCTTTTGTATGCCTTTCTTCATTTTGAGTGCATGTCTAGCAGTTGAATGGTTGGGTCATATAATGGATGTATATGAAGTTTTGTAAAAAATTTTAACAATTTTTTCCAAAGTGGTTGTGATATTTCCATTTTTACCAGCAATGTATGAAAATTTTGGTTGGCCCTAAGCTTGCCAAAATTTGATGTTGTTAGTCTTTTTAATTTTAGCCATTCCTAGAGGGTGTGTAATGATATCACAAGGTTGCTTTAATATACCATTCCCTACTTACTTATTGATGTGGAACAGTTTTTATGTGTTTATTGTCCACTTATATATCTTAATGTATAAAATGTGTGTTCAAACATTTTTGCCCATTTTAAAAGGTTATTTGTCTTTATAATGTTTTGTTGTAGGAGTTGTATTTTGTGAATATTTTGATTCACTGATGATTTATTCTTGGTAAAGTCAAATATATCATTTTTTCCATATGTCATCATTTGTCCTGTATCTTATCTACCTATAAGAAATCTTTGCCTAGCTTTATGTCAAATAGACATTCTTCTGTATTTTATTCTGAAAATCTTTTGTATAAGCTTTTATGTTTCAGTCAATAATTCATTTTGAATTTTTTTAGGTATATTGTGATTTATGGATGGAGATTCATTTTTTCCATATAAATATAGTTATTTCAGTATCATTCATTAAAAATATGTTTTATTTATGGGTAGAGACTCCTCATGACCACTTTCAGCCTTGAAGATTCTCTAGACTCAGAGAGAGCTATTATCTCCATGTTTAGTGTGTTTTAACAACGAAAAGATACACGTTAAAATTAGCAAACTGTAAAGGTACATAGGACAAAGTCTATAAGACATTGAGGCATAGGCTTCTAGGTGTCCTCCCACAGTGGAGTCCCGTGGATGTGCTTTATTATCCCAGCAATGATGTGTGGCAATACATGTGATGTATTTCTAGTCAAGAAGCTCAACCATGCCTTCGTCTTCAGAGGTTTTATTAGGAGTCAGTCACACAGGCATGCAGCACCTGTATAGGTGTCCTCAGCTATTGAGATTTTAGTTCTTCAGACACTTATCATAAATCTCATTGTTAACAAAAACTACCCATGTAATCTTGTACTGTGCAATATAAAGTCTCAGGCTTACAAAAACAGTTGTTCACAACAAAACACATCATTAGCGTAAACAGTTTGATCAAGTTTTTACCACATGGATGGAGGCATCAGACGTACAGAAGAACTCTTCTCAGGCAGAATATTCCAGAGCTTCAGAGCTCGTTTTTGAGGAGCCAGCCAAGAGCCCATCCTGAAGAAAGATGCTTATGGGAAATATACAGTGTTTGAGCAACCCAGGCATGTGAAATGCTACTTCCCTGCACATTCATTAGATTGCTTTAATATATTCATAAAAAATTAAATAGCCCCTCTCCCCCAACATGTGTAAATCTATTTCTGGATTTTAAATTCTATTCTATGGTTTTATTCATTAATTTTTATACCATTGCCATATTATTTTTATTCCTATAGCTTTATAATATTCTTGAAAACATTTATAGTGAGCAGTTAAACCATGCTGTTCTTTTTCAGAATTGCTTTAAACTATGCTTTTTTTTTCAGAATTGCTTTGAATATGCTAGAACTTTCTACTTCCATATAAATTGAAATGACACCTTGTTACTGTCTTTGTGTAGTCATTTTTTGTAATTTCTATCTCTCTGCTGTGATTTCTTAATTTTTCATTCATTCCAAACATATTTTCCTTTACATCACTCAGCATAATTCCTTTAAAATCCTTGTTATGCTAATTCCAACATCTGAGTCATTTTGCTGTCAGTCTCTGTTGATTTTCATTTATCTTGAAAATAAAAACATTCTTCTTTATTCATGTTTTGGAATAATTTAGGATGCATGTTGAAAATTCTGAATATTATGTTTTGGAGATCATGAGTTCTGTAATCTTCTTCTGAATCTTTTATTTCTATTTAGTCTATAATGTAATTTACTTGGTTGAAATCACACCTCTGCAAAATCTGTCTTTGTGTGGCAGCTGAAGTCTTGGTTCAGTTATTTTATTCTTAGGTGACTTGCGCAGAGTCAGACCCACAAAGTCATTATTCTAGAAACGTGGACACAGCTTATAATTCCAAGTTGGCGACCTTCTCTTTCTCTGGCTCTTTCCTGTGCAGTGTGTATTCTCACTTACTAGCAGCTATGGTTGTCCCAAACTCTCTCTTCTAGTATGTCTTTAAAATCAGAAAGACAATGCCCTTTCTATTGCAGTTTTGGCCACTATCCATGACATGGTTTAGAACTGCCTTTAGTCTAACAGCTAGAGTAAATGAGAGACTCAGTCAGTGTCATTTTCCCTTTTCTATTGTAGACTACCCTGCAGAATATGCTTTTTAGGGTCATTTCCAGCGCCTTTGGCGATTTTTTTTTTAACTTTTTACATTTGTTCAAAGTTTATATTTATCTGTAGAAAAATATTCATATAGATGTTTATTTGGCCATTACCAGAAACAAAAATTCTTTTGGAATTGAGGATCACAGATGGCGAATAATCTGCTTCAATGGCTGATTTGTTCAGTAGAAGTCTTTATAGATGTCTGGGGAGTGACACTGCATAATCTGTATTACTGAGATTTGAAATATATTCCAGTAAATTTTGTTTTGAAAAAGATTTTCTACATCCATATGATGTCCAATTCCACTCAAAAGTCTACTGACATCATAGTAAATGATTAACTTGCACGGATATGCATAAACACAAAGGGAAAAGAGAAGCAACATAAAACAGTTTACAATACAATTTTGCCAAATATGAAGCAGATGGTCAGAGATTAACTAAGAAAAAGATGTCTGGAGTTAAAGATGTTAACAAGAAAAATGAACTAAAGTAACTTAAAACTTCCAGACATTGGAGACCCCGGTAACTTTTTAAGTGTGAGAAAATGGTAAAGCTGAAAGAGAGGAATTACTTGAAAGTATTTAGAAAGCTAAGTTAGATAATTCTCCATCCCTCCCTCACTCATCCAAGTATCCAGGCACTTACCCTCTTCTAAGAAAAATAGATGAAGCTTAATTTCCGGAGGAAAAAAATTAAACATAAGAGATTTCAAATAACAGTATATCAGGCACAATGTATGTAATAAAAATGAGTCATATTGAAAGAAAATGTTGAATTAAGCAGAAGCCAACAGAATAAAAAAGAAGAATTCTATTGTCTTACTATGCTTAACTCTCAGAATGCTGGAAATTAGTTAAGCTAACAGACAGACTGAGATTGTCAAACCTTACCTAATATCAATATTTATCAAATATTTGAATAATATAAGAAATTAAAAGGTTCAGATAATACAATAATATACCTGGAACATCAAAAGTAGCACCCCAATTCCTTGTCACATTGGTCTATGACACCAATTCCAGAATACGTAAGGCCACTATGTGAGATTCACCCACACAGAGGGAACATTAAAATATTATTTATGTTTACATGTTGCATCAAATATATTGTTCTAAAGACTGAACATAAAGGAAACAATATTGGAACACATTACATAAAAACTGATCCAATATCAATAAGGTGTTCAGAAATTAAGAACACAGGAAAAAGAGAGAAGGTAATAATAAAAGAAATAATACAAGAATTTCACCTCCTCCCCCAATACACACAAAAGATAAGATTACTAAGAAGTCCAAGAAAATTAATTTTAAATTATTTATTAATCAGAACATATTTTCATGGACTTTTAGAATACTAAAATTAATGAATAGAACTTAAAAGCTCCCCAGAAGATAATGGTAGTGTGGCCAAACCTTTCTTATAAAGATCATAGGACGGTTATTTTACTTATTTTGCTTTTATGTTATCCTTTTCATCTTCCATGAATGATTGCTTGAAAGTAGTCATTTTGGCAGAGGGTAGTCACTGGTAATTGATTAATTTTATTCATATCCAAACCTCCAGAACTCCCTGCAAGATTGATAAACTTGTTTTTCAAAGAACGATGCTTCTTACATCATGAAGACCTCGTAGTTAATGTCTATAACTCTGAAATTAACTGATGAGATCTAGAATCTGAAGAATGCAATCAGCTTTGATCATTGGGACATCCCACCTCCCATATTTCTATCTTGCTCATAGAAGCCCTCCGTTATGTTGAAAGGAAGTCAAATTTGAGTAACTATCTCTCCCACTCTCTAACTTTTGCCAAATTGAATAAACCTTTCTCTGCTCCTAGGTGCTGATGTGTCAGTGATTGGTTTACTGTACATTGGGTACACAGACCTACATTTGGAGTTTGACAACAGTAGGACAAATATAAAGGATCAGTGATAGAAACTAGAATCTTGATGACAAGTTGAAGACTGTGGAATGACTACTTAAAATTCTGATTAAAAAAAATCTATACACAATTCCATATCAATCAAGTAATTGAATAGAATAGTACTTTCAGATACTAAAATAAAAATTAGCTAATTTTTCTGAAGAAGCACCATAACTACAGAATGTGATCTATAAAAAGGAAGGAATCAACCAAAAATGTTTAAAAATATAAAATCAGGTATCCAGAAATTTTGTATCTAATCATGGCAGTGATAAAGGAATTCCAAGGATGATCATGAGGAAAGTAATTAATAGTAAAGACGAAAATAAATAGTAACCTATCATGCCAGCTTACAGAGCACTCTTGGGCACCCTGGAGGCTCACACCATAGTTTCCATGCAGGTGCACCATGCCTGACCAGTGAAGAGTGCCAGAAACATGGCCTCTGTGGCATACACCAGCCTTCATGTTTCTTCCCCAAACTGCAACTTTCCCCAAGCCCACTGTAATTCCCCACATCACTTTGCTTAGCTAAAGCTGCTCGGGGAGCAGGGTATCCTCTGACACCTGGAGCAATCACTGCTGCTTGTGGGTCACAGAGAAGGCACATGGTCCTGTGCTGGCCAATACCTTGCTGCAAACCCAAACCACTTCCACTGTAACAGCACACAGAATCTCCACAACTGTTTTGCCTCCACCACCGTGGTTACTGCCCACAGGGAGACAGGCACCCCTGCATCTGCTAGCATTCACCTTCAGCTGCTGCCCATTGGTCTTCCAGCACAGTTAACTCCAAATCTCAAGGAGCCAGAGAACAAAGTTGGTGCCCAGTACAAGTCCCCTAGAGTTAGAGCACACAGTCTAGGAGTTGGAAGCTGAAAACAGGTCCTCTAAAATCTTCCAGATTCAAAGCTAGGTGGCTGAACCTACCTTATACCACAATCAAACCCTCTAAGTCAACAAATAGGAAAAAGAAACTTAAAAAAATAGAAAGTCAACAACTGCAAAGATTGAAGGCAGATAAGCCAACAAAGATGAGAAAAAAAAAAAAAATCAGCACAAGAATGCTGTAAACTCAAAAAGCCAGGGTACCTTCTTTTCTCCAAATGACCACATCATCTCTCCTGCAAGAATTCAGAACTGGGCTGAGGCTGCGATGGCTGAAATAACCGAAGTAGAATTCACAATATGGGTAGAAAAGAAGTTCACTGAGCTACAGTAGTATGTTGTAACCTAGTGCAAGAGGCTACATGTCATGATGAAACATTGCAAGAGCTGACAGACAAAAGAGCTAGTATGGAGAAGAACATAATTAACCTGAAAGAGCTGAAAAACACTACAAGGATTTCATAATGCAAACACAAGTATTAACAACAGAACAGACCAAGTACTTGAAGACCATCTTTTAAAAATAAGACAGGCATATGAGAATAGAGAAAAAAGAATGAAAAAGGATAAATGAAACTTCCAAGAAATGTGAGATGTAAAGAAACCAAATCTGTGCCTGATTGGTGTACCTAAAAGAGATGGGGAGCATGGAATCAGCTTGTGAAACATATTTCAGAATGTCATCCATGAGAATTTTCTCAAGCCAGCTAAAGAGACCAACATTCAAATTCAGGAAATGCAGAAAACTCCACTAAGATACTCTACAAGAAAGTCATCCCCAAAACACATAATCAACAGATTCTCCAAAGACAAAATAATAGAAAAAATGTTGAACATAACTAGACAGAAAGGGCAGGTCACCTACAAAGGGAAGCCCATCAGACTAACAATGATCCCCTCAGCTAAAACCCTACAAACCAGAAGACATTGGGATCCTATATTTAATATTGTTAAAGAAAAGAAATTCTAACCCAGAATTTTATATCTGGCCGAGTTAAGTTTCATAAGTAAAGGAGAAATGAGATCCTACTCAAACAAGCAAATGCTGATGGAATTTGTTTCCACCAGACTTGCCTTAAAGAGCTCTTGAAAGAAGGACTAATTATGGAAATGAAAGACATTGCCAGTTACTACAAAAGCACACTGAAATATACTATAAAGCAACCACATAAACAAGTCTGCAAAATAACCAACTAACATGATGACAGGATAAAATCCACACATATCAATACTGACCCTGAAAGTAAACAGACTACCTGCTACAATTAAAAGACACAGAGCGGCAGACTGGATAGAGAACCAAGACTCATTGGTATGGTGTCTTCAAGAGACCCATCTCACAGGCAGTAAAACACATAGGTTCAAAATAAAGGAATGGAGACAAATCTACAACACAAATGAAAAACAGATAAAAGCAGGGATTGCAATCCTAGTTTCTGACAAAATAGACCTCAAACCAATAAAAATTTTAAAAAGACAAAGAAGGGTAATACATGTATATAATGGTGAAAGGGTTCAATTTGGTGCCTTTTTTTTTTTTTTTTACCTTTACATAGTGGTAAAGGGTTCAATTTACCAAGAAAACTTAACTAACTTAAATATATATGCACCCAACACAGGAGAACCCAGATTCATAAAGCAAGTTCCTAGAGATCTTTAAAGGTACTTAGACTCCAACACAATAACAGTGGGAGATTTTAACACTCCACTGACAATATTAGATAGATCATTGAGAAAGAAAATTAACAAAGATATTTAGGACCCGAACTCAGCACTTGATCAACTGGACCTGTTGTTCATCCACAGAACTCATCACCCAAATACAAGAGAATATATATTTTTCTCATCACCACATGGCACATACTCAAAACTCGATCAAATAATTGGAGGGTAAACATTCCTCACCAAATGCAAAAAAAAAAAAAAAAAACTGAAATCATAATAAAGTATCTCAGACTACACCACAGTCAAATTCAAAATTAAGACTAAGAAATTCACTCAAAATTATACAATTACATGGAAATTGAATAAACTGGTCTGAATGACTTTTGAGTAAATAACAAAATTAAGACAGAAATAAAAACGTATTTTGAAACTAATGAGAACAACAATACAACATACCAGAAACTCTGGGACACAGTGAAAGCAGTGTTGAGGAAAATTTATAGCACTAAAAGCCCCCATCAAAAGTTAGAAAGATCTCAAGTTAACAACATGAGATCACAACTAAAAGAACTAAAGAACCAAGAGCATACAAAGCCGAAAGGTAATTAGCAGAAGACAAGTAACAAGCAAAATTGGAACTAGACTGAAGGAGATAGACACACACAAAAAAATTCAAAAAATCAATGAATTCAGAGGCTGTGTTTTTTGTTTGTTTGTTTGTTTTTTAAATTAACAAAACAGAGCAACAGCTAGACTAATAAAGAAGAAAGAAGATTCAAATTAACACAGTCAGGAGTGACAAAGGGGATATATTACCACTGACCCTGAGGAGATACAAACATCCATCAGAGGATATTATGAATACCTCTATGCACATGAAATATAAAACCTAAAGGAATGTATCAATTCTTAGACTCGTACACCCTCCCAAGACTGAACTAGGAAGAAATTAAATCCCTGAACAGAGAAATAACAAGCTTTGAAATTGAGGCTGTAATAAATAGCCTACTTACCACAAAAAAAAAAAAAAAAAAAAGCCCAGATTCACAGATGAACTCTACCAAAGAAGAGCTGGTACCATTCCTACTGAAAGTATTCCAAAAAGTTGAGGAGAAAGGACTCCTCCTTAACTGATTCTATGGCCAACATCATCCTGATACCAAAACCTGGCAGAGATACAACAAAAAAGAAAACTTCATGCCATTATCCTTGATGAACATTGATGCAAAAATACTCAGCAAAATACTGACAAACCAAATCCAGCAGCACATCTAAAAGCTTATCCACCATTATCAATTAGGATTTATCCCTGGGATACAAGGCTAGTTCAACATACAAAATCAACAAATATGGTTTATCACATAAATAAAACTAAAGAAAAAAACCACATAATTATCTCAACAGATGCAGAGTAGCCTTTTGATAAAATTAAGCATGACTTCATGTTAAAAACTCTTAATAAAGAAGGTGTTGAAGGAACACACCTCAAAATAAGAAGAGCTGTATATGACAAACCCACAGCCAACATCATCCTGAATGGGGAAAAGCTAAAACATTCCTTTTGAAAACTAGCACAAGACAAGGCTATTCACTCTCAATACTCCTATTCAAGAGAGTATTGGAAGTTTTGGTCAGGGCAATCAGGCAAGAGGAATAAATAAAGGGTATTCTTTTTTTTTTATCTTTTTTTTTATTATACTTTAAGTTCTAGGGTACATGTGCATAACGTGCAGGTTTGTTACATATGTATACTTGTGCCATGTTGGTGTGCTGCACCCATCAACTCATCAGCACCCATCAATTCATCATTTATATCAGGTATACCTCTCCAATGCAATCCCTCCCCCCTCCCCCCTCCCCATGATAAGCCCCAGTGTGTGATGTTCCCCTTCCTGAGTCCAAGTGATCTCATTGTTCAGTTCCCACCTATGAGTGAGAACATGCGGTGTTTGGTTTTCTCTTCTTGTGATAGTTTGCTAAGAATGATGGTTTCCAGCTGCATCCATGTCCCTACAAAGGACGCAAACTCATCCTTTTTTATGGCTGCATAGTATTCCACGCTGTATATGTGCCACATTTTCTTAATCCAGTCTGTCACAGATGGACATTTGGGTTGATTCCAAGTCTTTGCTATTGTGAATAGTGCCGCAATAAACATACGTGTGCATGTGTCTTTGTAGTAGAATAATTTATAATCCTTTGGGTATATACCCAGTAGTGGGATGGCTGGGTCATATGGTACCTCTAGTTCTAGATCCTTGAGGAATCACCATACTGTTTTCCATAATGGTTGAACTAGTTTACAATCCCACCAACAGTGTAAAAGTGTTCCTATTTCTCAAAAGAAGACATTCATACAGCCAACAGACACATGAAAAAATGCTCATCATCACTCGCCATCAGAGAAATGCAAATCAAAACCACAATGAGATACCATCTCACACCAGTTAGAATGGCAATCATTAAAAAATCAGGAAACAACAGGTGTTGGAGAGGATGTGGAGAAATAAAGGGTATTCTTATAGGAAGAGAGAAATTCAAACTATCCTTTGCAGATGACATGATTCTATATATGGAAAACCCTATAGTCTCAGCCCCAAAACTTCTTAAGCTGATCAACAGCTTAAGCAAAGTCTCAGGATACAAAATCAATGTGTAAAAATCACTAGCGCTTCTATACACAAACAACAGTCAAGCTGAGAACCAAATCAGAAATAAATTCTCACAAATTGCCACAAAAGGAATAAATACCTGGGGATACAGGTAACTAGAAAGGTAAAATATTTACACAAGAAGAACTACAAACCACTGCTCAAAGAAATCAGAGATGACACAAACAAATGAAAAAGTATCTCATGCTCATGGAAAGGAATAATCAATATAATTAAAACAGCCATACTGCCCAAAGTAATTCATAAATTCAATTCTGTACTTCTTAAACTACCATTGACATTCTTCACAGACTAGAAAAAACTATTTAAAAATTCATATGGAACCCAAAAGTAGCCTGAATAGCCAAGGCAACCCTAAGCAAAAAGAACAAAGCCAGGTGTGTCACGTTACCCAACTCCAAACTATACTGCAAGGCTGCAGTAACCAAAACAGCATGGTACTCATACAAAAAGACACAGAGACCAATGGAACAGAATAGAGAACCCAGAATAAGACCACACACCTACAAATATCCGATCTTTGACAAACCTGACAAAAACAATGGGGAACGGACTCCCTATTCAATAAATGGTGCTGGGATAACTGGCTAGCCATATGCAGTAGATGAAAACTAAACCCCTTTCTTACACCATACACAAAAATTAACTCAAGGTAGTTTAAGACTTAATGTAAAACTCAAAACTATTAGCACCCTGGAGGACAATCTAGTCAATGCCATTCAGGACAAAGTCATGGGCAAATATTTCACAATGAAGATGCCAGAAGCTATTGCAACAACAGAAGCAACAATTGGCAAGTGGTGGGATCAAATTAAACTAAAGAGCTTCTGCACAGCAAAAGCAATTATCATCAGTGTGAACAGATGACCTGCAGAATGGGAGAAAATTTTTGTCAACTATGCATCTGACAAAGGTCTAATATCCAGCATCTATAAGGAACATAAACAAATATACAAGAAAAGACAAATAACCCTATAAAAAGGTTGGTAAAGGACATGAACAGACACTTTTCAAAAGAAGACATACATGCAGCCAACAATCATATGAAAAAAAAGCACAACATCATTGATCATTTGGGAACTATAAATCAAAACCACAACGTGATACCATCTAACACCAGGCAGAATGGCTGTTGTTCAAAAGTCATAAAATAACAGATGCTGGCAAGGTTTAAAAGGAATTATACCCTGTTGATGGAAGGTATAAACCAGGTCAACCATTGTGGAAGACAGTGTGACAATTCCTCAAATACCTAAAGACAGAAATACTATTTGACACAGCAATCTCATTACTGAATATATACCCAAAGGAATATAAATTTTTCTACTATAAAGACACAGGTAGGCATATGTTCATTGCAACATTCTTCACAAAAACAAAGACATGGAACTAATATAAATGCCCATTAATAATAGATTGGATAAAGAAAATGTGGTACACATTCACCATGGAATACTATACAGCCAAAAAATAAGAACAAGATCATGTCCTGTGCCTTTCCAGGAGCTTGGATGGAGCTGGAGGTCGTTATCCTTAGCAAACGAAGATGAGAGCAGAAAACCAAGTGCCGCATGTTATCACTTACAAGTAGAAGCAAAATGATGACAACACATGGACACATAGAGAAGAACAACATGCACTAGTGCCTATTGGAGGATGGAGGATTCAAGGAGGGAGATGATCAGAAAAAATAACTCATGATGCTAGGTTTAATATCTAGGTGATAAAATAATCTGTACCACAAACCCACATGACACAAGTTTACCTGTGTAACAAAACTGCATGTGTCCCTGAACTTAAAACAAAGGTTAAACATTTTTTTAAAAAATACTAAGCATAGCAATGCAGACTGGAATAAGATGATAAAACTCTTAAAGGGAGAAGAGGGACAATTCAGAAAATAACTTAAGAAAAGCAATTGAGTAAGGATAGTAATTTAGCAGGTGAAAATAATAAGAAAGTGAAAAGCAAAATATCAAATAACTTCAGGAGCAGCAAAATGTGGCAAAAGAATAAAGTGAAAGCATATTACACTATGTAGCTGTGTCTTGTCTAAATTAGTATTTACATACGTATATATTTTATTAAAATTACCTCGTTGGTCAAAATATTGACTAAATCAAAATGGGGACATAGACAATCATGGTATTAGAATTTGGGAGGGGTGGTGTGTCTGCGTGTGTATATGTGTGTATGTATTGTGTGTGTTCCCTAATCCACTCATATCAAAGTTCACTTTGGTGGATTTATTTGAGTACACATGACTTTCTTCACAGTTTCTTTATCAGCAAAGATTACACCAAATTCTAGTTATATATTGATATGTGTATCACCGTCAGTAGATATCAACCCTTTGAATAACAGAATTTGTCAATTATTCTTGTATATTCCATGTAAAGCAGATACTCTTTCTTATAATGATTCTAAGGAATACTAAAGATGTGTGAATGAATGAACGCATTAATGTTTCTTATTATTTTTGCCCTAACTAGTTTGTTCAAAACAAAATTGGAATCATACTATGAAACTTTATATCTGCACTAGATGTATGCAATTAATATTCACTCATAAATAGATTAGTGAATTTGTACATTCTTCAAAATAACAATGACTTGAGCAATTACAAAATCCTGGATAAAACTGACTTTGAAATTTTTAAAAAGTTGAAATATTTCTTCAATATTTTTATTTGAAAGAAGATTCTAATATACTATTTCCCCTTCCTCCTTCACACAGAAATCTAGATTGGACAGAGAGATAATAGATAGATAGATAGATAGATAGATAGATAGATAGATAGATAGATAGATAGATAGATAGATAGATAGATGATAGATAGATGACATGTAGATGATATAGAAAAATTTCAAAGCAAATTTGAAAAAAACTTGAAAGCATATTACTTCTTACTTTTGTTCCAGGGCTCCACCTTTTGCAATGCATCCATATTCTGATCTCATTCTCTCATTTTTACTGCAAAAATGAATTGTTACAGTGGAGACAGTCAATGAACTGTTCAGGAAGACATATGATTAATTTTTAAAATAAAGCTGCTAAAGCTAATATGACCAATCATTTCAATCATTGTCTATAAAGTAACTTTATACTTCCCTAAGTCATTAAAATTTTATCAAAGAAGAAAAATGGAATAGGCTCAATTAATAAAACTAATATCATTTAGAAGAAAATGCTATAAAATGAATTCTATCTGATTTACTTATGGGATATTGTCACTAATTAGGTTCTCCAAAAATGGATGCTGAGGAGAGTGACATGCAACATTTTTCATCGGACTGATATCCTTTGGGAGGAAGTAGAGCAAATAACTGAAAAATAAATAATAAAAACTAAAATAAAAAAACTTAAATTTGTATTATGAAAAAATTAATTTTAACTTTTTTAAATTTCAAAACATTTTTGAAAATCTAATTTATGTTAGTTTTAAGGGTACATACATTAATCAATTAAAAATAAAGAAATTTAAAAAAATCTGCTGAATAATGTACTGTTATTCTGCTCACATTAAGTATCAACATAATTGTACTTATGATAATTAGCACACAATTTATGTAGTATTAATAAATTAAAATCTATTTCAAATAGACTTTCCTGAATATATGTATCAAAAGTGAAACAAATAGTTTTACTTCATGTATGAAGATATTAATTACATAAATTCAACAGATATATACAATTATAACAATAAAGATATGAAGAACATCATTTTTTCGATAGCATAATTAAACCTCATGTAAAACAAGATCTTCAACCTTTCTTTTACTCTCATGGATAATTTACCCCTACACTGTGTCAGTGTGTTTACTTTAGGACCTGAGGGCTGAGACTGTTTCTTGTTAATAGTTAAGTAGCATACCAGAGACACCTTTAAATTCTTCTTTGTGTAAGTTATATTTTAGTTGGCTTTATTCCTTCTGTTCCGTTTTCTCTTCCTGAAATAATGTCTTCCTTTGCTCCTGGGTTATTTCCAACTGTGTTCTGCAGCTGTTGGTTCAATTCATGATAAACAATTGATTACACAGATCATAGAACAAGTTAATCAGTCTGGGACTTTGGTAATGAAAAACAAAGCTCCAGCAAGTTAATATATCAGTTTTAAGTAGAGAAGGTATCTAAAACTAATTAAACACTGGTCTCAGTGACAGTGATTTAAGCTGTAGTCCTAAAACCTTTATACTCCTTAGAACCACAGTTTTCATCATAGTATTGTCAAATTACAATTTCATCTTTTGAATCGTTATAATTGAGTACTATGAAACAAACACTATGCTATAGAAGTGACCTTGAAATTAAAGTTTATAAGAAGTTAAAAACTGCCATGTAAGGATCCACATTACTAGACACCATATTTCCCTTTGCCCTAGAGTAACTGATTATTAACAAGTGATTGCCCATAGAAAGATAATTTATAAGAAATAGTCAACATAGTTGTAAAGGGAACAAGTATTATACTAGTGACACTTTTATCATTGCTTTATTGAGTAGAGGTTTTTTAAAATATTGGATGACACAGATGAACATTAAACTCATAGTTTTCAATATGTATCTAATGTAATGGTCCAATAAGGATTTTGCGTTAATTCTGATATTAATTCAGCATCTCTAAGATGTCTGGTATAACGGTGCTTCATATTAAAAGAAGGCAACATATAGTATAATAAATGTTGGTATTACATATCTATGATATGTAGTGAAATGATTGCTGTGGCAATAACGATAGTCTATAATCTGTACTGAAAACTGGAACCAACTTACAAAATAATGGTTATTGGTGCATACTGAAGTAGAAAATGCCATGTGGTGCATGGAAGATCAATATAGATACCATGCAAATGTTGCAAATTCTATGTTCCTTTATGCTTGTGGTCAAAAATAAAGAACACCCAAGAATTGCAGTCAAGTATGAGTGCTTGTGCTTCACTAACTTTTCATTCGAGACTGTGTTAACATTTTATTTGCTAGAACCATTCTCATTAGCATTTAGAAAATAGCATGCTAAGACATATAATATAGTAGTGGTATGTCACATCTTAAGGACTCACTTGGCATATCATTAAAAATTATTATTGAATATCATCATCTTCAGGCACATATGCCTAAAATCAGTTAGATAATAAGAAATCTGTAAATCAACACCCAAACTTTTTTCAAATATTATCTGTGTTCTCATTGGGGTAAGAATTTCAGAGTTTTACCTGCCTACATTTGCAAAGCCTTTACATGATGCCATGCTGACTTCCACCTTTGGATATATTCTTGAAAGAAACATATTTCAAATTCCCTCAAAGTACATTTTATTTGCCATTTTTCTCATTTTCAAAAGTGAATAATTGCTTCGATACTCCTTAGGCAGATAACATCACAAACCTTATGAACCAAACCCTAGTTAATTAATCATACTGTTTTCTCTTTTTTTTTTTCAGAAGGCAGCCGAGGGTGCAGGTGCATTTTGGGGTATAGATTACTTACTCAGAAAAACAAGGTATGTCTTTATGTTAACTGGGTAAAAAGTAGCTTCGCACCATATATTCCCTTCAAGAATTCATTGCAAGTTGTTTGTTTTATACATGGTCCACAGCTATTGTTTGCTTGTCCAGTAATGCACAAGAGGACTACTATTTGGCTTCTAGAAAAATGTATACTAAAACATATTCCAAAAAAAGCTATCTTAACTTTTAATTATGTCAGATTTTGCACATATTTATGGCTTTCTATTTTGTGTACTCTCTCACCAGTCATGATTGCAAATAAATGTATAAAATTTATTAGAAAATAATAATGAATTAGCTATTCTATCACTTGAAATTCTTTGTTCAAAAGTGTATTATAATGTTTGACTATGCATTGATATTGTAAGAGGACATTATTAGACAATTGGTGATATTTTAATATTGACATACATTAATATTTTATAAGTTTTAAATTTTCTGAATTTAGTAATTTGTGATAAAGTTAAAATAAGATCTTTTTTTTTGAAACACATTTTTCTTGTTTTCTTTGAAAACACATTTATAAGTGTTTTGGACTGACTTATGATATATGCTATTGCTGTCCGATTTTCTAGCCAATATATAAATACAGCATAGTATACACAATAAACTATGTACATACCCTGTATCTGTATACTATATACTATGTACTATGTTCTCTCTCTATTTCTCTCTCTGTCTCTCTCAATACTGTGATATAATGCTGCCATTCACTATAGTATATATATATATATATGTGTGTGTGTGTGTGTGTGTGTGTGTGTGTGTGTGTGTGTGTGTATGGAGGGGGGATTTGCAAATATAAGACAAATATTGCAACTTATGACCAATGGTGAATGAACATCTTTGGCCAGATATAGATCATTTTGTTGGGATAAAGTACTTCAAAAAAGACACATTTATAATATTTTTAGGAATATTATGGATTCTTCTTATATGGTGCTGATTTTCATATTTCTGTATGGACCAGTTTTATTTAATCAATGTATTTACTTGGCCTTTGAATGTTTTGTTGACATTAGACAGGATGTTGCTGAAATCCCTGATCTTGAAGGGATTTGATGTTCTTTAGTAGTGATTGTATCTTTAACCTCTGCTAAGTAGAAGCTTACTAATTATAAAGTGGAGTCACGAACAACTTTATCAGATATTAATTGGCTTCAAAGACCAAAACCACTGCTGAGACTCTCCTTCGTACTGGTGCCAGAGACTCCAGGCAGAACATGTTTCTGTAGCTTACACGTGTGACACCATAAAAGTAATAATATCACAAGGACTGATGATGACACAAGATATATTTTTTTTTAGTTTCAGCCAGGGGCAAACTGCCTGTTGCTTTCCATTCAAAAGAGCTTTGCTCCCTTATCTCCTCCCTCATAACCATCCTCAGTGATAGTTATAGGAAGGGCAATTATTGCAGAGGTTTTTCTTTCAGCTCACTGCAAGTACTTTACCTTGGTTTCCATGTCAAAGACGGCAGCATCAGAAATAGAAAAAGTGTTAAGTCTGAAGCTCATATCCACTTTTCACATCAGTCAATCCAGATAATTATTCAAGATTTAGTAGGCACCAAGAACACTTTAGTTAACATAAAAAGTCAATGTCATCTTACTGCTTAGAGAGCCTGAATTGGTTCAGATCTACCACAGTTCTTGGCTTTGGAAAATATAGAGCTCCCTAATACTGTAAAATATGCATTCCCAATCCTACTCTCTGGGAGATGTATCAGGGTATTCCATTCACTCACAATATGCATAATTTATTGAGATATTTGAGTAATAACCACGTTCTTCACAAGTGAATTTATGTTAGAAATTTAGTATTGGCCATCAACTTCTTCCCATCATCACTGAAACCTCATATGCTACCCTTCATTCTAAACACACACAAACACACACACAAAGTTACTCATTACAGGTCCTTTATCACATTGTCTTGGAAATGCTGTGCAGTAAGCTCCAGAATCTGTAACTTTTACCTGGCTATGTCCTTCCTTGGTTCAATATTATTTCCCTGAGAAGGTAACAATAGTATGAATATAGCAAATTTTTATGTGTTTCTTTGTTTCTATAATACAGCTTCTATTTTAATATCTTTGAGAATTATAGTCTCCTGTTAACATTGTATATTCTAAGACTTTTGTCGTGTTAGATTATGAATGGTTAGCACACGATATGGATTTTAAAATATCTTTTCTGGCTTTTGTTCTATAGTACCTTGCAACCTTTTCCAAATCTATTTGATCATAATGGGTTTGGTTGTCTCGTCTAGATCTTACTACTGCTATCAATTTGTATTTCCACCTTGTTGAAAAATGTTAATACCCGTTTCAGATTGATGTGATGGCCAGACACAGATAAAAATATATGTAAAGCAAATAAGGCTTACTTATCTAAAATATGTAAATGGAAACCAGTATTGGAAGGTTACACAGCATAGAGGGTAACAAAATTAGCCAATAACGGGATTAAAGTTTTCCAACTGCTTTGCTGCAGACATGTAGATGATAAATATGCATGGAAGTCACATTGGAACTTTTGAAATCTTACTTGCCTCACTTTACTCACAGATTTTTATTCATTAGGCTAACAGCACAATTCTCAGCTTCAATTCTATTGATATTTTGGATCAGACAATTGTTATTGTGTGGAGTGTTTTTGTATATTATAGCCTCCAACCACTACATGCTAATAATCCGCTTTACTCTCAGTTGTGACAATTAAAAATGTCTCCAGAATTCACCAAACGTACCTTTGGGTAAAACTCACCACCTTTGTAAGAACCACTGTGCTAAAGTAATTTGGACGGCAGTCTTTCCTTGATATATGCCAAGGACCAAGCACCTGCATGTCATGCTTCTCACTAATTTTAGAGCTAAGGAATGCACAATATGGGAAGACAGCATAGTGCTTTTTGGCTTAATCACACTTTTCATGTTTCTACTCTTAACATTTCTAGCAATTCAGGTAGAAAACACTTCTGAATTCAACACTATTAGTAACAGAATAGAGAACAGAAGTCAGTTATTAAGAGATTATGCTTATAACCTATAAAGCCTATGCTTTTCTTTACAAATAATGGAAAGTCTAAAGAGGGCAGCTGCTTGGAGTGATTAAACAGCTCAATAAGATTAAGGCCGGCATGGCTGAATTTCTCTAAAACTAATCATAATTCAATTTCCCTAAAACTGTACAGTTGCTATAGCCTTACACACCCCATATTTGTCCAAGGCAATAAGAATGTAGAAATGTTTAGTATAAGCTCTCTCAGTTATTACCAAGATAAAAAATTCTTTGATAGAAAAGTGACATCAGCAAGAAAGCAGAATATCTACCCTTCTTTTTCCCCATGAATACACCTTTTTCAGCGTTACTATATGGACCAATTCCATTTGTGAGAGATCCAGAAAGAAATACAGAGGCACTTGCATCTCAGTCAAGTGTGAATCCAGCCACAATTAAGGTGGTAGAAAAAAGTGGACATTCCTCTCGTTATAATCTTTCAATAGCACAGCAACACAAGAGTGGTTAACTCAATAAATCTTTGCAAAAACTAATGTCCTGGAGAGTTTTTCTAATTTTTTTTGTTTTGTGTTTTAGTGGTTTCATAGTTTGGGGTCTTAGATTTAAGTCTTTAATCCATTTGGATTTGATTAATGCATATGATATATGGTAATATATGGGGATCTAATTTCATTCTTCTGCATATAGATGTCCAGTTTTCCAAGCAATATTTATTGAAGAGACTATCCTTATCCCAGTGTATGGTATTGGCACCTTTGTCAAAAATTAGTTCACTATAGATGTATAAATTTATTTCTGGATCTCTATTTTGTTTTATTTTGTCTGTGCATCTATTTTTATGCCAGTACCAGACTGTTTTGGTAATTATACTTTAATACCAATTCTGTAGTATAATTTGAAGTCAGGTAATGTGATTTCTCCCATTCTGTTCTTTTGCTCAGAGTAGATTTGGGTATTCTGGGTCTTTTTTGGTCCCATATACATTTTTAGTGGTTTTCCTACTTCTGTGAATAATGCCATTGGTATTTTGATTGAGATTGCATTGGATCTTTAGATTGCTTTGTGTAGTGTGGACATTTTAAAAATATTGACTTTAAAAGGTTAATAAAATATAAACGTTTAGTTAGACTAAGATAAAAGAAAGAAGATTCAAATAACAAAATCAGAAATGAAAGAGAAGACATTAGAGCTGATATCACAGAAATAAAAAGGATCATAAGAGACTGTTATAATCAAATATACAGCAACTAACTGGATAAGCTGGAAGAAATGGATAAACTCCTAGAAACATACAATTTACCAAGACAGAATCATGAAGAAATACAGCATATGCACATACTTATAACTAGAAAAGTTATTTAATCAGTAATTCAAAACTTTCCAACAAGAAAATCCCCAAATCATATAGTTTCACTGGTGAATTCTATAAAATATATGAAGAATTAAAGCCAGTTCTTCTCAAGCTCTTCCAAAAAAGTTGAAGAGAAGTGAATGATTCTAACTTTATTTTGATGAGGCCGATATCATGCTAATATCAAAGACAAAGACACTTCAAGAAAATAAAACTACAGGTCAATATTCCTAATGAACGTAGACATACAAATTCTTAACAAAATGCCAAAAAACAGAATTCAATAGAAAATTTTTAGAAAACATACACCATTACCCAATAGGATTCACCCCTATGATGCAGAATCAGTTAATGTGATATACTACTTTAAAAAAATAATGGAGAAAAATTACATGATCATCTCTATAAATGCAGAAAAGCATTTGACAGAATTCAATGTTCTTTCATGATAAAAATTCTCAACAAATTAGGTATGGAAGGAACTTACCTCAACACAGTAAAGGCCATATATGAAAGGTCCACAGGTTAACACAATATTCATAGGTGAAAAGCAGAAGGCATTTTCCCTAAGATCAGGAACAGGGCAAGGATGTCCATTCTTGTCACTTCTATTCAACGTAATACTGGAAGCTATTGCCAGAACTATTATTCAAAAAAAAAGAACTAAAAGAGATTTCAACTGAAAAATAAGTATTCTTTGCAGAAGACACACTCTTATATGTAGAAAACCTTAAATATGCTACAAAAAACTTTTAGTACAAATGAATAAATTTTGTAAAGCTACAGAATAAAAATATCAGTTATGATCACATATACTAACAAATTATCCAAATATGAAATTAAAAAAATAAAACAATTGTATTCACAGTAGTTTGGAAAAAAATAAAATACTTCAGAGTAAACTCAAGCAAGGAGATGAAAGACTTTTCACTGAAAAGTGCAAAACACTGATGACAGAAATATAAAGAGCCAGAAATAGAGACATCTGTTTATGGATTAAAATAATTAATACTGTCAAATGTTCATACTAGCCAAAATAATCTACAGATTTGATGCAATGCCTATCAAAATTTCAATGATATTTTTTACAATTTTTTTTTTTTTTATTATAAGATGTATGTAGAACCACAAAGACACCAAAAGGCCAAATCAATCTTGGGAAATAAAAATATCTTAGTCGAATTTGGCTGCTCTCACGAAATCTTATGTTTTACTATCAGCAGTCAGGAGAAAACCAAAATGCACCTTCAACATTTTGCTTAGAAATAGCGTCACCTCAATATCCAGTTTTATGGTTCACAAGTTGGACCTTCAACAAAACACTAGCAAACAAAATTCAGCCAAATTCCTTGCCACTTTATAATAATGATGCCTTTCCTCTACCATTCAATAACATACTTCTTATATTCATCTGAGACCTCATTAGAATGGCCTTTACTGTCCATAGTTCTATCAACAACCTAACAATCTCCCAAGGGACCCACCTCTACCCACCATTTCATTGGGTACCAGGCTTCAACATATAAATTTTTAGGAGAAACAAACATTGTCTGTAGCAAAGAAAAAAGTTGGAGGCATTACACATCCAGATTTCAAGATTTATTACATAGCTGAATTAGTTAAAATTACAGGTTTTCAGCTGGGCATAGTGGCTCACGCTTGTAATCTCAGCGTTTTTGGAGGCTGAGGCGAGTAGATCACAAGGTCAGGAGTTCCAGACCACCCTGGCCAACATAGTGAAACCCCACCTCTACTAAAAATACAAAAATTAGCTGGGTATGGGGGCACGCACCTATAGTTCTAGCTACTTGGGAGACTGAGGGAGGAGAACCGCTTGAATGCGGGAGGCAGAGGTTGCAATAAGCCAAGATCACACAACTGCACTCCAGCCTGGGTGACAGAATGAGACTCC